>NC_082706.1:160338142-160640302 GCF_030144855.1 Hypanus sabinus
AAGAAGTAACCAAAGAGTCATATTTCAACATAATGTGATTTCTGATTGCTCCATTCTTGTCTAATGCAACGGATCCACAGACAAACTCACCTATTCCTTCTATTGGCTGCAAGCTAACTGGTTGGGCTCAAAACATTTGCAGCTAAATCCCTCGTAGGAGATTTATGCCCACAGTGGTGTCAATGAAATGGATTATAATGAAACCTTAACTGTGCCCCTGCACTTAAGACCAAAACAACTGTCAAACAAAACCACTACACTCTTTTTACCAATGCTTGATGCTTTAGTATCATCAGCCTGAATGAATCGGTTTTATTATATGGCCAATCCTTTAAATATCTGCATTGGTTGGGAATTGATTTGATTACAGCCAGTAATCAAAACTGTTGTAATTATATTTATTTTATTAGTGATACAGACCTTTCTGCCCACAAACCGTGCCACCCAGTAACCCACTGATTCAATCAACACGTGCAAACAAGCCGGATGGACTCAGCAGGTCAGGCAGCATCCCGACCTGCTGAGTTCATCCAACTTGTTTGTACGTGTTGATTTGACCCCAGCATCTGCAGTGTACTTTGCATCCATTGATTTAACCCCTAGCCTAATCACAGGACACTTCACAATGACCAATTAACCGCCTAACCAGTGTGTCTTTGGACCGTGGGAGGAAACCGATGCAACACAGAAATAATGTGCAAACTTCATTACAGAACACGCTGGGAATGAACTCCAAACTCTGATGCCCCAAGCTGTAATAATATTGCACCAACCACTATGTGGCTGTGGTGTCCCATCATCTGAGCTTAATAAATTAATTTATTTGACATTAATATACAAAACTCTTTAATCCATGGTAATAAGAGGATAGATTTTAAAACTAGTTGTCTGGTATGAAGAGAAAAGTATTATCTATGTTACTGATACTTTCCTGATAACTAAGTATCACTCCCATACTTAAAATCCTAATTGATTGCACATAAGGCGGGATCAATTTTTTGGTGCTACAGATTAATTTCCTGGATTATCTGAAAATGCTTGTACATAAATTTTACAAATGCCAGCTTTTTCATTTTAGTTTACATACTGAAGGTTGCACCAAGATTGGGTGTGTAGTGGACAGTGACGATGGCTATCTAAGCTTGCACTGGGATCTAGACCTGCTGGAAAAATGGGCTCAGAAATGACAGCTGGTATTTAAAGCAGGAAAGTGTGTGCAATTTGTGAGGACAAACTAGTGTAGGACTTGCATACTGAATGGTAGGGCACTGAGGAGTGTAGTAAAACAAAGGGAATCTGCGAATACAAATACATCATTCCTTGAAAGTGATGTCACAGGTAGATTGGGTCATAAAGAGAGCTTTTGACATATTGGCCTTCATAAATCAGAGATGTCAGTATTGAAATTGGGATGAGATATGTGAAATTGAACACCTATCTGCAGGCAAGATATCAATAAGATTGAAAGCGTACAGAGAAAATTTGCAAGGACATTGCCGGGACTTGAGGGCCTGAATTATAGGGAAGGTTGAGTAGGTTAGGACTTTATTTCCTGAGGTGTAAGAGAATGAGTGGAGTTTTGATAGAGGTATGCAAAATTATGTGGGGTTTAGATAGGGTACATGCAGGCAGACTCCTTCCACTGAGGTTGGTACATCTAGAACAAGAGGTCAAAGGTAAGGATAGAAAGGTGAAATATTTAAGGGAACCTGAGGGGTAACATCTTCACTCAGTGGGTGGTGTGAGTGTGGAATGAGCTGCCAGAGGAAGTAGTGGATGCAAGTTTCATTGTAACATTTACGACAAGTTTGGCTAAGTATGTGGATAGAAGAGTAGGAAGGCCTGTGGTCCAGTTGTGGGTGAATGGAACTAGACAGAATTCTCAGTTCATCACAGACTAGGTAGCTGAAGGGCCTGTTTCATGTTGTAGTGCTCTATGAGTCAATGGATTTTAAAACTGGTATGAAATGAATTCTTAGTGAACTACCACATGACTTCTATTATTCTAACGTATTTATCTAACGCTTATGTTCATGATTCCACTGCTTATCACCACCCTTACTTTTGGATGAACAGCCAATTTAGAAAGTAGGATCTTATTCTGAATTGAAGAAGGAATCATGCTCAGAATCTCCCATAAGTAGTGGAAGAACAAGAGTCAAGAGAGAGAAATTAATGGGACTGCTATAGGATATATCTCTAGGCCCTTATGACATGCACGCTACAGTCTGAAGAAGGTGGTTATACATTCTATTCCATAGATTGCTGAATGGCTACCACAGTTCTGAGTGTAATCAACCTAATCTTACTAGTTAAGAAGGTGGGGGGGGGGGGGGAGAGAAAAACATGGAACTATTAGCACTTAGCTCAAAATCATAGAAATACAGTTGCATCAGCATGAATTAGTCAGTCTGATGGCCTGGTGGAGGAAGCTGTCCTGGAGCCTGTTGATCCTGGCTTTTATGCTACGGTACCACTTTCCGGATGGTAGCAGCTGGAGCAGTTTGTGATTGGGGTGACTTGGGTCCCCATTGATCCCTCATGCCCTTTTTACACACCTGTCTTTGTAAATGTCCTGCATAGTGGGAAGTTCACAACTACAGATGCACTGGGCTGTCCATACCACTCTTTGCAGAGTCCTGCGATTGAGGGAATTACAGTTCCTGTACCAGGCAGTGATGCAGCCAGTCAGGATGCTCTCAATTGTACCACTGTAGAAAGTTCTTAGGATTTGGTGACCCATACCAAACTTTTTCAACCATCTGAGGTGAAAGAAGTGTTGTCGTACCTTTTTCACCACACAGATATGCTAAATTAATGGGAATGAATATGGCAGATGTAATATAAAATAGAAAAATGGGGTAGAAAGAGTTGAAACTAAGATAATTTTACAATGCTGAGAGACTAAAAGCTATTGGTGCACAGAGAATTGGATATCCCGGTACAAGAATCAGAGATGGTTAACATTGATGATAAAGCAAACAATTTGGGATGCAGATGATATATTGGCAATCATTGCAAGAGAATTTGAAGACTGTTGTGAAGAAAGGTCCAATTATAAAGGACCCTGCTGAGACACTGTTTCTTCACCATAGGACATTGGATCTGCAGATGGTAGTGGAGACTTAGTCACTGGATATTTCATAGCAGAGGTTGATAGGGTTTTGGATGTTAAAGGAATCAAAGAACAGGAAAGATTATGGATTAAAAAATCATTCTTGACATTACTAAATGGTGGAACTTTTGCTTCTACTTCTTAAGTTCTTACATTGTATTATTCTAGAACAGGCTCCTCTCAGTGGGTCAAAATCTTGAGCAGGGATAATTGGCAGGACACTTACAAAACAGAAGAGATTATGTTCATTCACTGCAGCCCAATGTTGCAACTGTTTGAGTAAGCTACACTGTCAGATTCTTAGTATCTAAGCTGCCATGATTTAATAATTACGAGACTTTAATGTGTCTCATATTTATGAGCTATGCAGGCACAGGGTAAAAGCTGGATCTTTATAAATGGATGCATTTATTTTTGTGGCCTTTGGGGAAATTCACTGCAGTCACGTTGGTGAATGACAAGTGATGGCAGCTGTGGCAAACAAAGACAGAATTTACACTCTGGTCTGAGATACCATTGTTTTGGAAGGAGAATTTTTACAGTATTTGTAATCAAATTCAGTGTCCTTGATTCTGTTTTGATAAACCTGGCAGCACCAGTAATGGAGAGATGCCCAGATTGTAATTTATTTTTGGAGCAACCACCATTTCAGTAGAATCAGCAGCTGTACCCTAGAGCAATATTTCAATACTCATCCATCTGTTCTGCTTAAACCAGATTTTTTTACTCTTTTTTTTATCAATATTACAATATGCAATTCTTGAATCGGCATCATTAACCAAATTATTTCATTTTTAATCACTTCTGCATCTACTGGTATCTACTCAATAGAAAAACCTATTAAATTTTAATTTCCTTGGGATGTGAACATTTATATAAAAATATCATGCATTTACACAGAAAATCCTCAGAACTGTCAAAACACCTTGAGAGCAAATAGTGGCAAATACTTGAGTTAAGGGGCATTTGATGCAAATTTTACTCAAGGGACCTTCAGTTATGATAGCATCCATATAATTTGCCCGCTAATAACTGTTGAAAGTGGAGAGGAATTATTCAGGATGGTGTCAATAACCTTGAGTCTGTGCATCAAGAGCATGTGGAGCCTTGTTTATATGACAGAAGGAATGCACCACCTCACAAATTACCCACCCGCATACCTGGTGACGCATCCTCTTTTCCTTTGGTGGAAGATCTGCAGTTCCCAAATTTATTTCATCAGCCGCCTTAAAATCGTAATTGGAATCAACTCTGAAGGATTGGCTAAGGAGAAGAAATAACTTATTCAACTTCAGTAAGTGCTACAGGGGTCACATGCCTTAATTTGAAGACCTGGGAATAGGATTGGAAATTATCTTGCAGACTCCACATGAAAACCACGGGATTTCTTTGATATGCAATCGTAGTGATTCAGGATAACACATCAATTTGCACAGAGCCCACTTCCCACATAAGAGGGCATATAAGACTGATAAATCTGCTTTTGTTTGATGTGATTTGATGGAAGTTTATCCGTCAAGATGCAAGGACAAAATTCAGAACTTCAGCTTTCTTCAAAAATCATATTTTGTACTTGCAGAATACCAACTGAGATCTCTGTGCATTTCAAGATCAGTTTTTTTCCCTTTGTACCCGGAAAGATTAGTGAAACCACTTACTGGTACCATTAGGCTAAGTAGGGAAAGGAAATCTTCAGAGAGAAAATAATTATTAGGAACACAAAAAGGACTGACGGGTCCAGAAGGCTTGGTTCTTTTTGTTTCAAGCTTAATTGCTCCCCACCCATCCATTTTTTTCAATAACCTTCATTATTTTCTTTTCAGAAATGTTGTCTCCTAAGTCTGTTTAAACGCTGTACCACTGTGACTTTCCATGATGATTTATTCTAGAACTCAATTAACTTTGGGTGGAAAAATTTGCTTCATACTAATTTTCCTTAACTTGCATTTCTATTTCCAAGTTGAGTCATCAAAATCTTCCATGCTTGAATGCATGTACCTTTCAACTTGGTACGACTTGAACGTTGCAAATTTCAATATAAAATCTTTACGAGCCTTCATTAGTGCAATAGTAAAAAACAGTACACTATTAATTAAATAACTTGCACTGATATGATAACATTAACATCTTCCTTAAATAAGGAAGCATAATTCAACTATTTTAGAGGAACTAGAATCTGTTCTGACAGTAGGAAAACAGGTATCAGAATTCCCTGAATTTTCAATAAGTTAGTTGACAATGTCAATCAGGAGACTACCAATAAAATGTGTCTGTGTATTATTCAAATTCCTAAATACTCTTTTCTTGTTAAGTGCGGTACCTTGTCAAAGGCCTTCTGAAAATCCAAGTAAACAATATCTACTGGGTCTCCTTTGTCTATCCTGCCTGTTATTTCCTCAAAGAATTCTAGCAGATTTGTCAGGCAGGGTTCCTCTTTGGCCTATTTTATCATGTGCCTTCAAGTTCTCCAAGACTTCAAGCTCAAAAAATGAATGCCAGCATTTTCCCAATCATTGAAGCAAGTCTAACTGGCCCATGATTTCCTTTCATCTGCCTTCCTTAAAGAAGTGATGGAGTGACATTTGCAATTTTTTTGGTCCTTCAGAACCATCCCAAGATCTAATGATTCTTGAAAGATCATTACTAATGCTTCCACAATCTTTTCAACTATCTCCTTCAGAAGCCTTGGGTTTAGTTCATCTGGTCCAGGTGAAAGATCTCCCTTTAGATCTTTCAGCTTCCTGAGTACATTCCCATTAGTAACAGCTATCACAGCACACACACTTCTGCCCCCTGACCCTCTTGAATTTCAAGCATACGATTAGTGTCCTCCACAGTGAAGACTGATGCAAAATACTTATTCAGTTCATCCCCCATTACTAGCTTTCCAACATCATTTTCTAGCAGACTGATACCCACTCTTGCCTCTCTTTTACTCTTTATACAGTATATCTGAATTTTTTTAGTATAATCTTTTATTTTATTGGCTAGATCTCCTTCATATTTCAACTTTTCTCTTTTTATGGCTTTTTCAGTTGCCTTCTGTTGGTTTTTAAAAGCCTCCCAATTCTCTAACAACCCACTAATTTTCGCAGTATTATATGGTCTATTTTTCCCTTTTATGCTATCTTTGAATTCCCTTGTCAGCCACAATTCCTTCATCCTCCCTTTAGAATACTTCATCTGTGGGATGCGTTTATTGTGTGTTTTCAAAAAGCCCCCCCCCCCCCCCCCAGAAACTCCAAACATGGCTGTTCTGCCATCACTCCTGCTGATGCCCCCATCTAATCATCTTTGGCCAGTTCCTCTCTCATGCCTCTGTCATTACCTTTATTCTACTGTAATATCAATACATCTGACATTTTTTCCTCCTTCTCAAACTACAGGGTGAATTGTATCATATTATGATCACTGTCTCCCAAGGATTCCTTTTACTTTAAGGTCCCTAATCAAAACTGGCTGATTATACTACACCCAGTCCAGAATTGCCTTTGTTGTTGTGCACTCAAAATCAAGCTGCGCTAAGAAGCCGTCTTTTAGGCATTCTCAGATTCTCCGTCTTGGAATCCAGCACTATCTTCCTTTTTCCTATCTACCTCAATATTGAAATCCTCCATGACATTCACAACATTGCCTTTTCTATCTCCCATTGTAATTTGTATCTCACATCCTGGTTACTGTTCTGAGGTCTGTATATATGTAATTCCCATCAGGTTCTTTTTACCTTTGCAATTTGTTGACTCTATTCTAAGGATTCTACATCTTCTGGTCCTATGTCAGCTATTCCTAAGGATTCAATTTTACTCTTTTACCAAAATGTCAAAATCTACCAGGTAGTCACTTAGGCTAAAGATTTTTGGACCATAAATTTAATGGAGCATACCTTCAACAATAATACAATTTACCATCTAGATCTGATCCTCATGTAGTCCCTACATCAATAATTTGCTCACGCATTCTGGAATTAAAGATCTTCGTGATTGAAATCACCCCAACTGCCTTTTAATTGATATTGCTGAACACGCTCAGAGTCGGTATACGTTGCACCACTACAAATTCTGTTGAAACTGGCAATGATGAACAGCATTTGATATACCAAGATTTCTTAATTTCTGATCCATCTGTTATACCTTTGTTGTGTTAACACTGGGGATATATTTGAAGAGCTCGAAGTATAGGGGCACAAACGCTGAGCAGAATTGAAAGTAGGCATGCAGTTAAACATATCTGCCCCTAGCACCTGCCAGTTTAGATCACCTCAGCAACCAATCTTGTATGAACACAGAGAAAGCCACTTTAAGAGTAAGTGTACTTTGATTTTTCAGAAGAAATACATGACTGTACAGTATAATGTTAAATTGAAGCTTTTAAATCAAAAAAGGTTGGGTGAAATGTAACTTAGAAGAATGTTGTAAATATAATTTTATCCAGCCCTTTGTGGATATACTAGTTTAAAATAAAGGGATTACAAATCTCTCAATAATTAACACAAATTTAAAGGTGAAGCCAATTGTAACAGAGAAAAGTTTCTAACTACTGTATTGTGAACTGATAGTATGAAAGTGTTTATACTTTTTTTAGAAAAGTATGTAGCAAGAAAAATTATGTTTGATTTCATTAATTCCACTGATGTTTATAATCATCCCTGGTTTTCGACATTAAATGCAGCTGAATGCAGGAAACAACACTCAGTATGAGTTGCAGCAACTCTAAAGATGTTGTATAACTTTTGAGCAACTTCTAGAGCATTCTGAAGGTGCCCATTCAGGTATCCAAGGCTATCAATATCTCTTTATATCAAGGCCGGAAAGTACTCCAAGTTGTATAGTGATTGATCACTGAAAGTGATCTTTTGCATCCAAAGATCCTAATTTATGTTGTTAAGTTCAGGAATGTACACTAATGCATTAATTGCTGTGTGGCACCAGGAAAACTTTTGTACTTAGGTAGATAGTGCACAGGTTAATTTTGTGAAGTGTGTAAATTTCTAATATAAATTTATATTATCTGATTACAACTGTGGTTAATGGCTTTTATACAGTACTTACATGGCAAAGCATCTGCAAGATGATTACATTTCTAGGTATACGTTTTCTGTCACTATCGTTCTGGAAGCAGACATGCCTGTTAAAAAAACGAATTAGTCACCATGAGGAATCGGGGCAAGGAACAGGAGAGCAGGATTAGACAGGCACTGTGTGCAAAATAAACTTCAATGCAGCTAGTAAGACAAATTACCTATTTCTCTGCTGCAACTTCTAATGATTCATCTCTTTCATTATCTATGTTTTTCAAGGTGACTTTTTATTTTGGTTACGTGAGTGTCATGCAGGGTTTTCTGGGGATTAGTGCCCTTCTTGTCTTTGGATTGGGGATTCTCCGGGGTTTACGAGGAGTATCAATGACACAGTGATTAGTGAATAGATCTTCAAAAATACTTCATTTCTGATATAAGCAAAGAGCATAGGTAGACAATGGAAAACATGAAAATACAGCTATCACTGTGTACTTTCTTCAGAGAAATGGATTGCCTTTGGTTACTGTACAGCTCACTTAATTGTCTTTCATACCTCAAGTAGAGCTCACTATGTTGTTTCAATGGGTAAAAGCTTGTCTGTCAGAATTTTTGTCTTACTGGGATCTCTGCCTGAGCTACACTTCACTTTTAAATTACATGTCATCCGAGTCCAGCAAAAAAAAAATATTATGCATTAAGAAAGCGGATTGCAGCCCAATTTCTCTGCATGCTAGTAAAGTAAGAATATATGTCATATTCTGAACCAATTGTGGCTAATTGTTTCATGTCTTGGATTTTTTGCAAATATCTTCTCTGGACATTTGTTTCCAAAACATTGCCCAAAGTATTACTCCTGTTGCTTGCCTCCTGAGTTTTATTACAGGTGGAGCTAAACATCAAACTGTGATGAGTATCCAATGTTGGAACCAGGGAGGCTTTCTTTTTTTCCCGAGCTCAGCTTCTAAACCAGCAGATGATACTTCTAAAGATCAAAGTGTTGTTTTTTAGTAAGTTAAACTTTCAGTCAATGTTCTTTGTTTAGCTTCTTGTCATAAACAGAATCTAGTCTTCAGTTCTTAATGTAAATTTCAAATAGTAATTGGTTTAAAGTTAAAAGGGCAGCTTTGCAAACAAGCACTGTTGATAGACCCACATTCTTGGTTGATCACGACATCTGGGCTTATTGCTCAAGAGCTTCAGTGTAAAACAATGGGTTTCATTGGGTTTGTCTCAAACTAGACAATGATGGCTAAGTTATTTGCTTCAAGGAAGCTTGCAGACCAGATTGATATTATCACTTAGTATATCAAATAGTTGATCTGTTAATAGTTGGGAGGTTTGGATACTTGAGAAGTCAGATTCACAACCTTAATTATGGATACCTAGAATCTCCCCAGAAGCTTTTAGACCAGTTGTTAAAAAGTCATCTGACAAAATATCACATATGTGGGAAGTCAATGAAATGGCAGAGAAACAGCATAAATGAAGAGCGCAGGCCAGGCTTTTAAGGAACGGGATAAATAACATCAAGAAGAATAACAGAAAACCAGGGTGAATTAGAAGCCAATCCTCTACCTCCAATTCCTGTGATGGACAATTGGCTCATCTGCTGTTTGTGGGTATGTTGTTTTAGTTTATGTGCCTGTGTTTTGGAAGCCCTTTGTGTTTTAGAAATTGTTTTAATTTGGAAGTTTTTACAAGATAGAAATCCTTTGTGAGTTTTAAATGTGTTTTAAGAATGTTGTTTAAATTTAAATATGTATTACTAAAAATAAATGAACTATATTTAAAATGCTTTGTTACTTGTAAGAATCTCCTCCTTGGTTAGGAGGGGGGATCAACTGCTCAAATAGTGGATATTGGTAGCTAAACTCACCATGATGAATAAACGTAGAAGTGAACTAATCTTTGAAGATTGGATAGTTACAATTTTAGTGAGGGCACCCGTAGCATCTATATCTAATAGGGTTTAAGGTCTTCGTTTGAGATTACAACTTTGCAGTCAGCAAACAGCAGTACCATCACAAAAAGTAAAATTCTCCTGAGTCTGCAAGATCAACTGGATCCCAATCCAAACTTTAAACAAGTTTGATTGATAAGCAAAACTTGCGGTTAAATGAATAAACTATATTCATTTAATCAAATTCTCATTTGAGAATTACTCACACAAAGATTCTCTCAGAAGTAGGAGGGGTGATTGATAAGTTCGTGGCCTAAGGTAGAAGGAGTCAATTTTAGAAAACCTAGCACATTTATTTTTCCTACATTTACACACTTAGTCCAGCAGACGTGGAGCATACGGATCCCTTCTTTGTAGAAGTCGGCACTTTGGACCTCCAGAAAGTGGTCCACAGCAGGAATGATTGATAAGTTTGTGGCCTAAGGTAGAAGGAAATGAGTTATTACCTTCAAACTTTCTGCATTTTCACTCAGAGTTGAACTGCATGTGCATGTAATGAGAGCTGTATAACTCATCTCCTTCCACCTAAGGCCACAAACTTATCAATCACCCCTGCTGTGGACCACCTGGAGGTCCAATACATTCTTGTTACATGCACATGCAGTTCAACTCTTTGAGTGATCATGCAGAAAGTTTGAAGTTAATAACTCATCTTCTTCTACCTTAGGCCACAAACTTATCAATCACCCCTCGTAGTTTATATTGTGCGAAAAAATGGCTTAATTATACAATTGCCAAAGTGAATTAACCAATGAGCCAGTGGAATTTATAAAATGGCTTTAGATTTACTGGCCATTCCATTCATCAACAAGGGCACCTTTACAACATTATTGCTTTGAGTAACTTGGTTTGGTGACAGCACGTTTGTGTTTTGGTTCTGAGTCTTCTGTGCTGAACAATGCTCCGAAGCATATGGACAACACACTTTTACACCTTGTGCAAAGCTGTACTATGCAGAGGAGGCCTACAACAATATGCAAGAGTTGTTTACTAAAACATGCATTTACAAGATGCTGGAGTCCTTTGTTTAAAAGTGACTCAGCTTTCCTTGAGTATTGCTGGAGTGAGCAACACATCCAGATTGATTCTCTCTTGTTTTCATTAATGATTTTACCCACTTGACTCCTACTGTCAGCGCTTCCAGAAGCTCACAATTATCTTCCCAATCCCCTTTCCAATTAGACTGCTATTGAGACATTGTTAATCCTGGCATGCAGGTGAGTGATGAGAACAAGGGGAAAAACGAAGTTGGATTAGATGTGTGCAAGTTCTGGTTGATAGTTAGGATGGAAACAGTGGGCTGAAAGGCACAGTTTTGTAACTTCTTTGTTTTACACGATAATGTCCTTTCATCCACCCTAATGTTATCTACATGACAGCTGCTCTGTAACTCACTGCCCCTCTGACCTTTTTAGTGGCATCCAATTACTTACGACAGACTACCCTGCTCACACTGGCGTGCTGCATTTTGCATCTGAGCCCACAAGCATCACAAATGCTTAAGGTCACCTATCATATCACTGAAATATCCTCAATGATAGCTCAAGAGCCTCTCACCTTAGCAGGGTGACAACTGAAGATCCACTCTGTGGTTATTCAGAAATAAAACAGGTGCCCAGAGGGTTTGCACAGGGTGATCTATAATTATTTCTGTTCTATTCCTCCCTTCTACTCAACAAATCTGATCCTGCTGTCATCCTTCCTGTTCCTTCATTTTGCCCAGCCCTAATGACAGCCTGACAAGAACCACACATGAGTACAATTGAACTGTTTTTGAAAGCAGGTGACAGACAAGTCTTCTCACTGTCCAAAGTCCCTAGATTGAGAAAATATTTCAAACCTAACCAGAAGATAGACTTCAGCCTGAAGTGCCTAACCCACAATTAACCTATATGTCCTCTATATTCCCTTCCTAAAATGCTGGTAAAGGTAATTCCTGATAGCTAATGTGACATGTTGCTGGATAATGTTACATAATGCATTGTGATTCTGATACCATGGCATATTAGTATCCTAGAACAGATGTTGGAGCATATTTCCAAATTTGCTCTGCACATTAACTTGAGGAGAATACAAAGAAATCCACAAAGCCACACAGTCCAACTGATCTATGCTGTTGTTTGTGCTCCATTCAAACCTTGTCTCAGCTTTCATCATGTGAAGTTATCAGAAATATTCTCTGTTCCCTTATCTTTAACATGCTTGTTTAGATTCCCCCATAATTGCAATGTCATGTATTTTGACATGTACTTAGAGAAGCCCGATCTAGTTGACAATTTGACATCTGGTTCAAATTGAGCAAATGCTTCCTGCCTGCCACATATCATAGAGTCATACAGCACAGAAAAATGCCCTTTGGGCTGCTAACTATGAAATATGAATCTATACTAATCCCATTTTAACACCTGATTCCATCACTTGCTATGCATTCAAATGCTCATCTAGGTTGTTCTTAAATGTTATGAGAGTATCTACCCCTACCACCCCTCGGGTAATGCATTCCAGATTCCAGCTACCTTCTGGGTAAAATAATTGTTTCTCAGATCCCCTCTGAGTCTTGTAGCCCTTACCTTAAAACAGCGTTTCCCAACTTTTTTTTAGCCCAATGCCCTGCTAAAGCACCTTCATACTTGCCAACACCTCTCTTGGGCACAATAGGCATTCTGGCACCCCCGTAGTGTAAAAACATGTCTACCATATGCTAACATGAGAAAAATGATTCTGCTTTCAATGTTTATTTGTGTGCTGTACAGCAGCTTCAATATCAATGTGATCCTTGAGCTTGGTGGTTTTAGCAAGAGTTGAAATATCTGGTTCAAGTGGTGGCATCAAAAGCCTTAAGTCCCCATGCATACAAGGAATTTGTTGTTTTGTGAAAGCACTTTAGTGCAAAGACATAAAGGTCTATAAATCACAAAAATAAATAAATAGTGTAGAAAAAAGGATTAATGAGATAATGTTCAATGATTTATGGAGTGTTCAGAAATCTGGTGGTAGTGGGTTCCTAAATCATTGAATGCACATCTTCAGGCTCCCTTACCTTCGTCCTGATGGTAGTATTGAGAAGAAGCAATGTCCTGGATGCTAGGGATCTCAATGATGAATGCTGCCTTCTTGAGGCACCATCCCTTGAAGAAGTCTATGATGGTGAGGAGACTTCTCTGTTTTGTGTAATAGTTAATATTTGCCCTATAAATGCTCCTCAAATTTTTTATTCAGCAGTCAGATTCCCTTTCAGTTTCCTTCAGTCCAAGGAAAATAAAACCAAATCATTTTGAAATCAGATTCTTGGCCGCAGAAATTCTTGTTTACTCCCCTCACTACCAATACTTTTCCTGATCAGGCATCATGGCATATCAGCATCCTCCAACAAATGTTAGACCCTTATTTCCAAATTTGCTCTTTACATCCTCATCACATTCTACAGGGGTTGTATTGAGAGTATCCTGAGCAGCTGCATCACTGCCTGGTTTGGAAATTGCACCATCTCGGATTGCAAGATCCTGCAACAGATAGTGATGTTAGCTGAGAAGATCATCAGGGTCTCTCCTCCCGCCATTACGGATATTTACACTACACGCTGCATCCGCAAAGCAAACAGCTTTATGAAGGACCCCACGCATCCCTCATGCGTCTGGTAAAATGGCACCAAAGCATTCGGGCTGTCACGACCAGACGATGTAACAGTTTCTTCCCCCAAGCTATCAGACTCTTCAATACCCAGAGCCTGGACTGACCCCTTCCTGGCCTATTGGCTTGTTTATTGTTTATTTAATGCCTGTACTGTTTTTGTGCACTTTATGCAGTCCTGGGTACGCCTATAGTCTAGTGTAATTTTTTTCTGTTTTTTTATGTAGTTCAGTCTAGTTTTTGTACTGTGTCATGTAACACCAAGGTCCTGAAAAAATGTTGTCTCATTTTTACTATGTACTGTATCAGCAGTTATGGTCAAAATGACAATAAAAAGTGACTTGACTACATAAACCTGGACATTTTCTCCTACCCCTTGTGCAGCTATCTTATCAGTCATGGTCTCGGCTCTTGCTGGATTCTACAGAGATGCATTCATCATCATTTTCCAACACAGAGAAATGATTTAGGAGTGAGATGCACTCTGAGGTTCCTTTCACCACCTGCCTGCCTCCCTTTTTTTCTTAGTGGTCATTTATTTCTTTAAACTGAAGAGAGATCATCTCTAAAATTATGCCATTCATATAATCCTCAGCCATGCAGGTACACTGTGGTGCCCTCCAGATGGCACGTAAGTGCTGAAACCCAGTGCTCAAGCTCATCAAACCCTGTCTCCAGACTACAATGGCCATCTTGGAATTCACTTTTGTTATAAGCCATCCAACACATGGGACTGAACGTCCATTATATACTTCTAATTTAGAAAAGTCACCTTAAAATGTAAACTCACATGTATTTGAATTTTAACAAACTGAAAACGTTTAGCAATCACCTACTTCTGTGGTACCAATGGCAGGCTGTCCAACCCAAAACAAAGGTTGAGAAACTTCCAGAGTCCTTTTCTGAAGCCCTTTCATTTACCAACTCTGCATTCTAATTCCGCTGCTTTCCAAGGAAAGTTGTTTAGTGAACTGCCTCCCATCCCTGCTATCATATTTATGGGTCTTTTTATCCCATTGATGAGTGTTTACACATGTACCTTTGTTATGGTTAAACTATACAGTGATACATAAAAATTCACACTGACATCTTGACAACAAAATCAGAACATCAGCCTCAGGTTAATGTCCTATTACTCCAGGTGGATTTGCACCATTTGACCCAATATTCTCAGGTGTGGTTGTTATTATTTATGAGGCTGAAAGTAACTTAAAATTCAAATATGAAGAATAAATGGCACAATTAAATGAACAACTGCTAAATGCAATGACAAATACTGCCAAAAGGAAGCAGTGTACATGAAAAGAACGAAAACCTAATTTACATGAGAAAATAAAATGAAATGAATATATCAGGTCTTTTCAATTCATGAGAATAACCCATCTGAGGTGGCTCTTCATGGACTACTTATTCTAGTATTGCTTTTCTTCCTTGTTTTATGATTTATTCATCAAGACCAAATTGAATAGTGCCTGAATGTCTGGCTGCATTACTTGATAGCAAAGCTTGCATTTGAGAAATTGTGATACTTATGCTAATTTTTGCAACACAAACCATTCATCAACACAGGACAAGCAGAAATTCAAATGTACTCTGAGTAAATTGTCATTACGGTCAGCATATGATGAAAAGAACATAATTTTTTCTAGGCAGCCTGGAGTTTTTAAATTAGAACAATGAAGAAGAAATTAATATATAATGAATGTATTTTGGTTTCCTTCACATACACACGCACATGCACACAGACAAAAAGGTTATAAAGAATATAAGGAATTACTATATATTCTAGTTTTGAAACAATTAATAGTGTATATTAGCTAGTTCTTAAAGTAATGTAATCAAAAATCAAATAAGTTCAAATGTTGGAAACCTGAAGTAAAAGATAGAAAAGCTCTGATGAGAGTTAATTGACCTGAGTATTAAGTATGTTTTCTCCTCTATAGATGCTGTCTGAACTCTTGAAAATTTCTGGCATTTCCTACATTTACAGAAAGTAAAAATTAGATTTTAATGAGGTGGAACACATCAGGGTTAAGGGTTATGTAAATTACAGAGGGAGTTTTAAAATAGATTTATAGTATAAAATTACAGAGGGAGTTTTAAAATAGATTTATAGTATAAAAGTAAAACAAAGGTTAAAGACAAGTTTATTGTCATATGCTTAAGTACATCACAGGCAGATAGCATTAAAGACACAACATTTAAAAGAAAAAAAATAAATGAAATAAAATTATACTAGAAAGAATACAGTTTTAAAAAAAATCCTTACAGTGCTAAGTGTTTGAAGTGGACATAGAGTTGCTATAATGATGTAGTGGTAAGCATTGTGCTGGTTGGTTCAGGAGCCAAATGATTGAAGGGAAGTAACTGTTCTTAAACTGGATGGTGTGGGACTTCATCCAGTGTGTACCTTTTACCCAGTGATAGCTGGGAAAAGATGGCATGACCTGGATGGTGAAGATCTTTGATGATTGATGTCTTCTTGAGTCAATGATGCAGAGGGATGTGCCTGTGCTGTGTTGGGCTACATCCACTACACTCTGCAGCTTCTTGCATTTCTGAACATTCAAATTGCGGTACCAGGTCATGATGCAAGCAGTCAGAATAATCCCAACAGTACATATGTAGAAGTTTGTTAGAGTGTTTGGTAACATTGTTTAACTTTTTAAGAAATAGATTAGTTCTAATTATCAATGTTTGAAATCTGGCTAATAAGGCATGAAATAAGCACATTACTTTGTTGTGCTAATTTCCTTTGTGGCTTACAGCACTACAGTATTAAGAAAGAATAGCTTGGAGCTGTGCAACACAATAATTATCAAATATTTGTGTTCTGGGCAATATAACGTGTAGACACATTTCCTTTTGTGCATTTTGGCTACCATACCTGCTTTGAAAATTGCTGGTGGTGAAAATGAAATGAAATAGAGATAGCTTGGTAAGTCAGGCAGCTTTTACATAGAGAGAAAAAGAGAGTAACCATGTCAGGTCGATGATCATTCTTTAGAATGAGTTTACACACTGAGTTTTGTGCTTAATTGAACATGTGCTATATTTTGCTATACTTTTTAAATTGTTCTGTTAACAGTTTTTTTTCTGGATTCTTAAGTGATCACTAAGCAGCAATTAATGTGCAAATTTATGCTACAGTTCACAAATTGTGTTAAAACTTTTATGGCTAAAATTGGCATGCAAGCAGGGATAACATGGTGTGATGAACATAACATAATTTATGGATCAGTAAAGAGGTGTTCCTAATGAAGACAGTCCTATGAGAATTGCTTTACTAAACACTTTAGAAAGTCGAAGGAGCAGTAAGCAGAGGCTTGGGATGTTGAATTTCTAAGAGCATAGAGGGTAGACCGACAGGATATCTATCTCTACCAGCAGTGCTGAGCTCTTTTATTCTCCACCTGCTGAGTATGTGGTATGAGACAAGCTGTGCATTTCTGCCAACAAAGGAGATAAACCTCCTGATGATAATATCCAGTTGACCCCTGCCATACAAATTTCATAGTGTGGCAACTATAGTAAACAGGTAAATTAATTTATTATTGCCACATGTGTTGAGGTACAATGGCAAACTTGTCTTGCATACTGTCCACACAGATCAATTAATTACAATGGCACATGGAGGTATACAATAAAACAAAACCAGAGTGCAGAATAGAGGGCTAAAGTACAAAGAAAGTGCAGTGCAAGATCATTATGAGGAAGATTGTGAGGTCAAGAGTCCAATTTATTGTACCAGGGAAACATACAGTAGTTTTATAACAGTGTCCTGTTATAAGAAGCCTTCCTTGAGCCTGGGATGGGGGAGCAGAGAGAATGATCAGAGTGGGTGGGATCTTTAGTAATGCTGACTGCTTTACTGAGGCATTGAGAAGTGTAAATAGAGTCCTTGGAGGGGAGGCTGGATTCTGTTGTGTTCTAAACTGTGTCCATAGCTCTCTGCAGTTTCTTGCAGTCTTTGGCAGAGCAGTTGCCATACAGTGAGCTATTATGTATCCAGATAGGATGCTTTCAACAGTTTTACTTGGTAAGGGTTGACAAGGACATACCAGAGATGAGTGTAGGCCAGGGAGGTGGCATCATCAATACACCTGTTTCAGTGGTAAGGTGAATTGCAGTAATTGAGGTTGTTTAGCAGCCTGGAGAATATTTGTCATGACCAGCTTCTTGAAGGCACTCGACGGTCTAACACTCATGATGGTGAATGTCAGAGTCATTGATTGGTTGCTATTAAAGAACACTACCTTGCTTTTTTTGTTACTAATATGTTAGTGGTCTTAAAGCAGGGAGGAACCTTATACTGAAGCAGGGGAAGGTTATAAATAGCTGCAAATACCCTGCCAGCTGATCTGCACAGGATCTGTGGACACACCCAGGACACCACCAAAGTCAGTTGTTTTCTGTGGGTTTGCTGTCTGGAAGCCAGCAGAGTCTTCATATAGGCCTCATTCCAGAAGAATAAGGGTTGTGATCAAAGTAACTAACAGACGTCAAAAAACATAACTATGGGGTTTTTTCCTTAAAGAATGCACAAAGCTTCCTAAAATGAGAGTAATATATCAGGAGATTGCCCTCATACAACTTAGAGCAGATCTAGTTTTATGTTTATAGTATTCAGGAACTGCCCAAAGTTCAACATCCAGACACATCATGTGAAAACCAAGGAGTTTGGAAACAACAATTTGTGAGGAGCCACAGAGAGAAAGAAAGGGAAAATGTGAGTAATTGATAGAGAAGAAGAGAGAAAAAGACAGACAAGCACAGATAGCAGAGAAAGAGAGAAACAGAAAGTGGAGACAGACAAATAGACAGAGAGATAGAGTAAGAATTGTATTTGTGCCAGATCTTTTCTTCGTTTTTTTACAATCTCATACTACAGTAACCAATACGTCTCTTCTGACAGTTTCGTTACATAAAGCCGTTGGAAATGGCAATTGTCAGAAGCTAATTAGTTAAAGCATTTAAAGAGAATTTCAGTCACTCAAACAGACTAGAATCAGACATTGTGTCGATGACTCCTTTGTTTACACATGGCATCTCGTATCGATAATGTAGTTGGCTCATTTCATCTGTGGTGATGTGAAAGAAACATTCTCAAATTAAGCAGAAACCTACTTGTTTGATCAATCTTACAACTATGTCTTCCAAATTTCCTTCAGAATCAGAATCAAAATCAGGATTATTATCACCGGCATGTGAAGTGAAATCTGTTATCTTAGCAGCAGCAGTTCAATGCAATACATAATACAGAAGAGAAAAAAATAATAATCTTTTTCTTCTTCTTCTTCATGTGCCTTGCGCGTTACACGCCTGGGCGATCACGGCTCTCCACATAGAACAGTCTCTCGCAGCGTCAATGATATCTCTCACATTTAGATTTATTAGTTCTTTCACAGTCCATATACTTTCTTCTTTGCCTTCCTCTTCCACATTTCCCAGGCATACGGCCTTGTAAGATAAGGCATTCTATTTCTAAGTCCTACGTGTCTTGGGTGGGAGAAGCTATATAATCGCTATTGGCATTTCCTGATATTTAGTCATGACCAAGCCGCCCCGTACACCCCAAAAATAATAAATAAATAAATCAATTACAGTATACATATGTTGCAGAGATTAAAAATGTGCAAAAAACAGAAATACTGTATATTAAAAAAGTGAGGTAGCGTCCAAGGGTTCAATGTCCATTTAGGAATTGGATGGCAGAGGAGAAGAAGCTGTTCCTGAATCGCTGAGTGTGTGCCTTCAAACTTCTGTACCTCCTACCTGATGGTAACAGTGAGAAAAGGGCATGCCCTGGGTGCTGGAAATCCTTAATAATGGACTCAGCCTTTCTGAGACACTGCTCCTTGAAGATGTCCTGGGTACTTTATAGGCTAGTACCCAAGGTGGAGCTGACTAGATTTACAACCCTCTGCAGCTTCTTTCGATCCTGAGCAGCACCCCTTCCCCCCCATCATACCGGACAGTGATGCAGCTTGTCAGAATGCTCTCCATGGTACATCTATACAAGTTTTTGAGTGTATTTGTTGACATGCCAAATCTCTTCACCAGCTATTGCTGTTCTGCCGTCATCCCTGCTAGTGTCCCCTTCCAATTAACATTGACCTGCTCCTCTTTCATACCTGTGTAATTCTCTTTACTCCACTGTAACATTAATACATCTGATTTTTGCTTCTTTCTCTCAAGTCACAGGGTGAATTCCATCATATTTTGATGGCTGGCTCCTAAAGGTTCCTTTACCTTAAGCTTCTTAATCAAATCTGGGTCACTCCATAACACCCAATCCAGAATTGCTCTTTCCATAGTGCGTTCAACCACAAGCTGGTCCGAAAAGCCATCTTGCAGGCATTCTACAAATTTCCACTCTGGAATCCAGAACCAGCCGGATTTTCCTAATCTACCTGTATATAGAAATCCCCAATGACTATCACATCATTGCCCTCTACATGTCTTTTCTATCTCCCATTGCAATTTGTAGCCCACATCCTGACTACTGTTTGAAGGACTATATGTATCTCCCTTCAGGGTCTTTTCACTCTTACAGTTTCTTAACTCTACCCACAAGAATTCTACATCTTCTAACCCAATGTCATCTCTTTCTAAGGATTTGATTTCATTTTTTACCACCTACCCCATCTGCCTACCTGGCTGTCCTTTTGATATGGTGTGTATCCTTGAATGTTAAGCTCCCAACTTTGATCTTTTTTCAGTCGTAACTCAAAGGTGCCCCCAACAGCATACCTGCTAGTCCCTGAGCCTCATGATAATCTATCTACCCCATTCCATATTTTGCATGCATTGAAATATAAAAACTTTCACTCCTGTATGTTCTCTTTTTGATTTTGTTCCCACATTACACTGCAACTCATCCCACTGACTGCAATTTTGCATGATCATTTGCCTGTCCTTCCTAATAATCTCATTACATACTGCCCCTGCCTGTATACTAATTGTCCTACCTTCAACCCTATCACTCCGGTACCCATATGCCTGCCAAATTAGTTTAAACCCTCCCCAACAGCTCTAGCAAATCTGCCGATTAGGATATTGGTCCCCCACAAGTTCATTTGTAACTAGACCGTTTTGTACTGGTCCTGACTTCCCCAGGAGAGATCCCAGTGATCCAGAATTTTGCTTCCTGCACCAATTTTCAGCTATGCATTCATCTATTCTTACCCTCACTGGCACGTGGTATAGGCAGCTTTCCACAGATTATTACACTTTTCAACTTCCCACCTAACTCCCTATATTCCATCTTCAGGACTCCTCCCTATTGCTACTTACATTGTTAGTACCAATATGTACCATGACTTCAGGCTGTTCCCCCTTTGGAATACTGTGAATCTGGTTCGAAACATTCTTGACCCTGCCACCTGGGAGGCAACATACCATCTGGGTGTTTCTTTCACACCCACGGCATCTGCCTTCTGCTCCTCTAATTATGGAATCCCTTATCATTACTGCATTCTTTTCCCGCCTCCTCTTCTGAGCCACAGAGCCCGACTCAGGGCCTGAGACTTAGTCATTGTGATCTCCCCCGGTAAGTTGTTCCCCCCAACAGTTTCAAAAGTGGTATACTTATTATTGAGGGGTATGGGCATAGGGGTATTCTGCACTGGCTGCTCATTTCCTTTCCCTCTCTTGACAGTCACCGAGAGACTTGCCTCCTGCAAATTATGCTAAATCTGGAAAGTAATACACATTTACAGATAAGATACAAGAGCTTCGTTCATATATAACAGCTCAATTGTCATGTTTAAGCCAACCCGGAATGTGAAGGTGCATGATCAGCTGCTACTGACATCATTCACCATACATAATCATCGTGCATCTTAGAGAACCCCTACATCTGGTTAGAGTCTGGTGGTCTCATGCCAAAAGCATCCCTTTCATTGCCTCATGGTCCCGGTTGCTATAGTGATGGTACCAGGAGCAGACTCACAGTCTCTGGCCACATTCTGCTCAAAATCCTCTGTGTTCCTTAGCTTCAGATCTGTGAACTATCTCAAAGGCTGCTTGTCTTGTAACAGCAGGAATAAAATATTAAAGATTAGTACATCGATTAGCTCTTCACTCTACATTCCCCACTCCTTCTCCCATCGGCTTGCTAGTGTTCCACCTCATAACAAGGATCATAAGTGTTTGGAAAAGTCATTATTTTGTTTGTTACTACCTGAACTATAATCCCATTCAAATATATAATTTTATTGAAATAATCTTCTCACTTGAAGTGAACTCCCATTCTAAATGTAACATTGCTGTCACAATTGAAGTTATGCTTGTTGACATGGAATATAATTCAAGGTG
Organism: Hypanus sabinus; assembly: GCF_030144855.1. NCBI lineage: Eukaryota > Metazoa > Chordata > Chondrichthyes > Myliobatiformes > Dasyatidae > Hypanus > Hypanus sabinus. The sequence continues at coordinate 160,360,184 of NC_082706.1, forward strand.
CTAATATCTGGTGACTTTAGCACTGCTATTTTGTGCCTTCCACCAAATACAAAAGCTTGATTATACTGTGAATTGCTGTTAATAGCTGTCTTAAAGTTAGTAAATGAAATTTACCAAGGGCTCTTTTTAATAAAAGAAGTATTCTACTTTTACTGAACCTACTACACACAATCAAGCAGTTTCTGAAGACTTTTTGGAAGCTGCTTCTTAAAACATATTTGCAGATATACATAAGGAGAGGAATTAGTCACTCATGACAATTTGTAATAGTTATATAATCAATATTATGAAACACACATTTTATAACCTTTCTATAATTATGAAAAAATAAAATAAACTTTGAAGAACTTGGAAAGACAAGAGAGTATGACTGATGGTTTTAACTTATTTGCAGAATTCCTTAGGATTCTCTTTGACCTTGTCTGCTAGGGCAACCTCATGCCTTCATTTAGCCCTCCTGATTTCCTTCTGAAGTGTTGTCTTGCACTTCTTATACTCCATAAGCACCTCATTTGTTCCTACCTGCCTATACCTGCTCTGCACCTCCTTTCTTTTTCTCAATCAGGGCCTCAATATTCCTTGAAAATAAGGTTCCCTAAACCTGTTAACTTTGCCTTTTATTCTGACAGGCACATACAAGATTTGTACTCTGAAATTTTTACTTTGAAAGGCCTCCCACTTACCAAATACACCTTTACCAGAAAACAACCTGTCCCAATCCACAGCTGCTTTCTGATACCAAGAAAACTGGTCTTTCTTAAATTTTGAATCTCAAACCATGGTCCAGAACTATATATTTGCATATTTACTTTGAAAGTAATGGCATTGTGATCACAAGGTGCAAAGTGTTCCCCTACACAAACTTCTCTGACCTGCCCTATCTCATTCCCTAATACCAGATCAAATATCGCACACTCTTTCATTGGCACCTCTACGTACTGGTTAAGGAAACTTTCCTAAACATACTTGACAAACTCTATCCCACCTAAACCTTTACAGTATGGGAGTCCAGTCAGTATGTGACAAGTTAAAATCACATACTATAACAACATTGTCTAAAGAAATGAAAAAGTTACATTTATGTTGCTTGTAGCAGCAATTTTACTTTGGATGGTGGGATTTTAGATTCAGCACCAGGAAAGAAAATTAAGATGGTCTCTGGCTGTTACCTTAATATGGAGGTATGACCTCTGTAAAGCTACCAGACATGCCAAGGGACAACAACAGTACAAAATTGAGTCCCAGAGCAGCCTTCAGTCATTGACTTCAGGAAAGGGGTAGTGCACTTGTGCCTGTTTACATCAATTATTCAGAGTTGAGAGGGTCATAAGCTTCAAGTTCCTAGGAGTGAACATCACCAGTATAGCCTGTCCTAATCCAACCATGTTGACCCTATGGGCAAGAGAGCTCACCAGTGCCTTTACTTCCTCAAGAGGCTAAAGAAATTTGGCAGGTCCCCTTTGAACCTCACCAACTTTTATCAATGCAACATAGCAAGCATCCTGTCTGCATCCATCATGTCTTGGTATGACAGCTGCTCTTCGTGTGACTTCAGGAAAATGTAGGAGACTTGTAAGCAGGGCTTAGCACATCACAGAAAGCAACATTCCCGCCTTGAGCTTGGTATTCACCTCTCGCTACTTCAGTAAAGCAGGCAACATAATCAAAAATCCTACCCACCCCAGACAGCCACTCTTCTCCCCTTCTTATTGGGCAGAAGATACAAAAATCTGAAAGCACATACCACCATGCTCAAGGACATCTTCTATCCCACTGTTCTTAAGACAATTGAATAGTTCCCTCATGTGATACTCTTGATCTTGTTCTCCCTCATTATGACATGGCTTCTATTGCTTCTATACAGTGCACTTTCTCTGCAACTTCAATGAGTTGATCTGTAAAACTGGTGTACAAGACAAATATTCCTCTGCACCTCAGTACATGTGACAAGTATAAATCAATTTAGTAATTTACCTATTTTATTTATTCAGTGATGTTTCCTTTCTGTTGGGCTTATCAAGGTGATAATATCAAAGAGAAATGATCTGCTTTGTGCCTCACAATAGGGTAAGACAGAAGGTTTATTATGAAAGTGGCTGTGATGAACTTGCATCAGTTTTCACTTCATTTTCTTTTTGTTATCACAAGATATGATAGCTTATTAAAGATCCAGATTTGTATCTCAAGCTATCTTCAAATTCATCCTACATTAGTTTTGTAATAAGATCATATTGAAATGATCTCTTTTAGTAGAGACAAATTGCAATTATGTACAATTATTTATACATGCAAATTAACAATTAAGCAGAATTTAGCATGGTGTCTATGCCCAAGGGAAATACCATTATGAAACTAAAAATTACTCTGACATTTCTGTGAGAATATCAAGCAGTGGTAAATCAAGGCAGCTGGACTTGCTGTGTTGTCTAGAAGACACTCATCCAAGAGACTTCTTCAGTTCTAATCCATGGTGGGTCGTTTTCTGGCTTATAAACTCTGTGAGTTGCTAGAGGGACAGCAATCACATGAGTTCCATTAAGAATCATAGAGGTAATGAGAGAGCCATTAGTCTTATCTTTGCATGAATGGAGATGTAAACTGTTGTGGAGATGTCAGGGTAGTTTGGACTACATTGTAAGTAGCTTCTAGGTGATGTGATGTCATATCCTACTCCCTCTGTTCAGGGATGGTTTTCCAGTTTTTCATCTTTTGGAAAACTACCCATGGATGAGTGGCAAAATGTCTTCCAGACAACACAACAAGTCCAGTTGGCTTGATTTACTGCTGCTTGATATAGAATGACCTAGATGACTGAGAACCTTCATAGACATATTTTTATGAGAAATTACATGAATTCCTTTGGTGTCAGAATGCCTACAGCATGATTTATGGGGTTTTGGAGACTCGAGAGTGGAGATGAATCCTGGGTATGATTAAGAATCTTGGCTTACCAAAAAACTAAGAACTCTCTTGATCATCCAGCTATCTTCTCTCCACCCTCACCAAGCCCAAACCACAGAATGAAATCAATCCTAAAACAGTTTATAGAATTCTGGTGCACAACATTGATGATAAAGTAGAAAGAATATGTAACTAAAAGTATAAATAAATAGAAATTGCATACATATTTATGTAAAGGGTGGAGGGGTCCAATATTCATGCAGGCTTCTGGATATAGACTTTGGCAGCAACTATTGCCCTTGTATCACATAAACCTATGCATTAATCTTGTCCTTGATAGGTCATGTTGAATTTTTCAAAATAAATTTGATTTCATGTCTGTCTGAACTCCTTCTGCTTGTGCATTTAAAATGAGGTTGCTTTCCTTTAAAAAGGAATAACTTTATCCCTGTGGTCTATGACTGGCTTAAGGAGAAAATTGTTGCTGGCAGCGTCTCTGGAATGGATCAATAAAAATAATCTAAGCAAACTTCAAAATAGGTTTGCTGAAGATCTCTTAGCAGCAGATGGCCCCACGTTCTCCAGAAAGTGGGTTGCAGCTTGTCATTTTTATACAAAGAATATGCCCCAACAATCAGCTATGCGTTTTGCAAACACTCTGAGACTGCAAGTTGAGTTCAACTCAATTTTAAAATTATTCGAATGGAAAGTTACACATTTTTAATCACTATCCCCAGGGTTATCATATCCATACAGATGGGCTTGTCAGCTGTGGTTGCCAGCTTATCGAGGAGAAAGAAAACACTGCTCTTAAACCTCTGCTGCCTTGCTGCTATACCCACTTGTGGGGAAGGCTTCAGGAGTAAACTCCAAGGAAAAATCTGGAGTTAGAGTCCCTAAGGCAGTCCTCCATTGAGTTGTGTTGACTGGCAACTCCTGTGGTGGTGTTGGTGTCAAACTGTATCAGTCCCTGCCATTCCTTTGGATTCATCAGCTGCATGGAGAGGGGAGCCTGCTGCAAGGGCAACAGCTTGCTCTCCAAATTGTACTGCCCTGGCTTGTGTACTAACATGCATGTCGACTACGATGCAACATCCATGGTTGACCTTGGCAATGGAGGCCTCTCTGGTACTGAATCTATCCTTTTGGAGATTTCCCTGCATGCCTTTGGACAGTCACATCCACTGTACAATTTTACTGGTGAGATATCTGTTAAGATTATGCAAATAGAATAGAATCTCACTGTCCTTTGTACATTGAAGGGACTCTGTCTGACAGACATAGACAATGGTGATCTGTTCAAAAATTTCAGGCCAACTCTCACAAAAAAAAAGAGACTTGAATAGAACTTTGTTTTTATGGAAGACTTTTCAATGATGATGTAGTCATTTTAGTAAGAAAAAGGCTGGGGATAATAGGTATTCCATACACTAATCAGTTGGCTTTGATGTTGTTTCTTTACAAACTGTAAATAAGCACATCTTTAGTCTTGGCAGTTCAAAAACACATCTTGCATTCTATTTCTCAGAAGTCTTTGATCATTATTTGTTAGCTGCAATTGAATAGACACAGACACAGCGAAGTATTTTGTAAAAAGATCCTGTGTTGGGTACTCAGATGCTTACATGATATGCTGCAAGGGCACATGAGTCTGTACCGCCAGGGGAACAGTGAACAAAAAAACCATCTGATCAAACAGGTGTCACGATATGAAGTGATCCATCTTCATAAAAATATTTTTCTTAGGAGCAGCAGCTGGCCAATCAGCTCTCAAGCCTGCTCTGCCTTTTGATATGATTGTAATCTCACCTCCACATTTCCATTTACCTCTGATCATCTTTCAAGCCCCCTCCTTATCAACATTCTATCAACTTCTTCTTAAAAATACCCTGCCATCCTCTGAGGAAAAGAGTTCTAAAGACTCATGAGCCTCTGAGAGAAAAAAAGTCTCATTTCTTAAATGGACAGCCCTTTATTTTGACATGTGACAACCTTATTCAAGATTTTTCCTCAAGTGGAAACATTTTCTGCACATCCACCTTGTCAAGACCTTTCATGAGACAGTAAAGTCCCTGTTCACTTCTAAACTCAAATGCATACAAATCAGGCCTATCCAAACTTTCCTCAAAAGACAATCCATCTATTCCAGGTGTAGGTCCAGTTGACATTCTCTGAAGTGTTTCCATTGTATTAAAAATCTTCCACTTAAGAAGATCAATATTGTAAACAGTAACCTAGATGTGGTCTGATCAACTGAATCATAACTTCCCTACCTTCATGTACAATTCTCCTAGCAATAAGCAGAAACATCCTGTAGCTTCCTTTCCTGTTTCTACTGAATACTAGCCTTCTGTTTCCCTCAAATTAATTTCCTACTCTACGTTCACAAGAGGTTTTGCAATCTTTGGTCTCTTTATATAAATTATAAAAGACTAAGATCTCAGCAACAATCCCTATGGCACCACACATTTTAGATCTTACCATCCAGAGAAAGATTCATTTTTGCCCTACCCTCTGTTTGAATTACATAGTTATTAGGTGGGATAGATCTCCACAAATTAAAAAAAAAAATCCTTTATTCTGTTTTTCTCTGCAGGTAAAATCCTTGTTCAAAATACTGACCACACACAACATAAACTGCAGCGAGAAAGTACGAATCATAATAACTAAAAATAATCCACTTTACAAGTTGTTCAGATAATCATTCAAAGAATATATTCTCTTTTCAATCCAATTAGCTGTACTTTAATTTACCAATGGAAAATGCCTCATGATACATTATAGGTCATACTAAATTATTCCTCAGATGAACCGCTTCAAAGGAGTATAACTGGGTAAAACTGTTGGTAATCAAAGACAGATGCATTGCTTCACAATGTCATCCCATCAATGTGCTGGGCTGATGCCTTACACAGTTGCTCACTTTATAATGGACTCTCCCATCTGAGCTTGTCCTTTTAGGAGGGGCAAATTACAAAGATTTTCCACCAGAGTGTGCAATGTTCCTCCTATTTTACTGCTTCTGTTTTAAGCCCTTGGTTCAAATTATGTATTTGCTGACTATGGGAACCAGAAAGAGTGCAGAAGAAACAGGGACGAAAAGCCCTGAGGAACACAACTTTGCTTTGGGCTCAAACTCAATCACTGCAGTAATATCATGAGCCACAAATCTTAAATAAAAAGAGCAATGGCTACACAGCTTCAGTCTTCAACAAGGAGGCACCAATCAAATCAAGAATAGTTACAGCATATTCACACGGTACACAGAGTATTCAAATATATCCATAGGACTCTAAGACATAAGAGTTAAGTCATTTAGCCCATTGAGTCTGCTCTGTTATTCCATCACAGCTTTTATTATTCCTCTCAAATCTTGCTAGTTGATGCCACAATATTTAATAATTATTCCTACTTAATAAAAAGTGATAACTGAACATTATGACAGTATATTTCACTATGCTTTCACAACTATTTATATTTAAAGATGACTTGATCAGATACTGTTATAGGATATTTTGTCCTAAAATTAAACATTAGTGTCCCTTGGGTTTCACCAAAATTTCTGAACCCTGTTGCAACTTTCTCTATGTTGTTGTCTAGCTACCGGATGGCTGCTTCCTATCACTTAGAATCAACACTGATGACACAAATAGCTCATAAGAAGCACTAAGTTGATGAACAAGGACAATTAAAGAAGTAGAGTGGGATTGCTAACCCTGGGGCAGAATTAAAAGTTCTATCTGAAGTACTAGAGAGGCAGTTGACCTGGTGCCCAGTTAAGGGGAAGGGCATTGATGTGCACCAGGCAACCTCCTAAGGACTCAATAGATGAAACACAACAATTGGATGGTGCTATTGTATCAACTGCTAGACCCTGACCACCAGTAACGAAAGACAAAAACTGCAGAATCTGGGAAACTGAAATATAAACAGAAAATAATGGAAATGCTCAGCAGGTCAGATATCACATGAAGGAGTGAAAAAAAAGCTAACTTAACAGGTCAGGCCCTTTGTCAGAACTAACAAACTGAGGAAACAAGCTAATTTTATGCTGCAGAGGGAGCAGTAGGTCATGGCTGGGACAGAGGGTAAAATCTCAATAGACTGAAGCCACAGTTTCCTTCTGGCTAATTTTAAGCCATTTGGTTGACAGTTTAATGAGGGAAATTAGAGGGAAAAAAAGCACAAATAAAAGATACATAAAAGCTGTGATATCCAGGGCTGTAAGAACTTCTCAGTAGGTCAGAGTGAGTTGATGAAGAGAGCAGAATTGAGTTAGTAATGCAAAGGGTGACTTACATTATAACTAAAACCAAATAAATTGAGTAAAATGGGATTCTGCTCCTAATTAAGGTTTATGGGAATGGAAGACACATGTCAACTCATTTATATTAGAAATTATCTTCCAAATACGCTTTCTTTCCTTCAATATAAGAGCAATCTGCCCCTATCTTTCTACTTATGCAAGAGGCAGTCTGCTGTGCTACATGGGTCGCAGGTCTGTGTCCACTGAATGCAGAATTATGCTTATGATTGTAACTTTTACGGTTTACAAGAGCAACCCGTGGAATCCCTCTGCTCCATAGGAATGTCAAACTGTTCCCTTGTAGTATGTTGCTGCTCTTTCTCATGTCTCAGAGTCTGGCTCCCTGCAATGAAATCATACCTTGCTCAGTGAGAAGATGACTCCATGACAAAAGGCCATGACTCCATGATGGACACTAGTTTCACCAACATGGAGGACATTTTCAAAAGGCAATGCCTCATAAGGGCAGCATCCATCATTATGGACACCCACCACTCAGTACTTGCCCTATTCTCATTACTACCATCAGGAAGGGTGGAGAAGATACAGGAGCCTGAATGTCCAGCCTGCACAGGCAGGCACCTCCAAGTCTCCACCAGCTAACAAGAGTCACTTGCCATTTGTTTCCAACTCATCCCCTGCAGCCTACTTAAACCAGGATCTCATACACAGTCCTTGTTCACCCATTGAACCAGCCAGTTGCTGTTAGTCTTCAGTTATCTGGTTACCTGTGGTGATTAGTATCTGTTCTCGTATTTTGTGGCCTCTTGTCACTTGTTATTTTTGCAGTCTATTATTAAAGTTATCGTTCATTGCTGAATCAACTCCACTGCTCTGCCTTTGGGTCAAGTCTTCCCTAAATTTCCTGGCACCTGAAGACAATTTAGGAACAACTCCTTCCCCTCCCCCATCAGATTTATTAATGGTCCATGAACTCATGAAAACTACCTCATTATTTTTGTTCTCTTCTTCACTACTTGTATTTTATATCTGCATATTTCTTATTGTAATTTTGATATTTTATGTATGTGTTGCACTCTACTGCTGTGCAAAACAGCAGATGTCAGTGATAATAAGCCTGATTCTGAATACTTAACCAGGGAAGAACAAGAGTCAGGTGTAAGTGGTCAGTGATGAGTTGAAGGTTGTGGTTGGTTATGGAGAGCTTTCGTATATCAATGAAATTTACTTCGAGGTATCAGGACAAATCATGAAATTTTTTCTGATGTTATTCATTTTTAAGGCTGTCCTTACGGCCAGGCATCACTCTTGCCCTTACTCATCAAGTTTTCTGAGTGGTAGCCCACAAGATGTGCTAGTCTCCTGGAGTACAGTAGATCGGATCTGGACCCAACTGCCCTAATTTTAAGCTCATGTCCTGTAGGGTGAGTGTAGTGTTCTATCCATCTTCCTTGTTTCCTCTGCCTACTCTTTGGCAGCAGTAATGTGTGTTGCAGTTGACTCTATGTGATGAAAAGTGGGCCCTATAGTGCTAAAGCTTTATTTAATATCCTCATTTTTTTGTTGCTGGTTTTTCTGCTGATTTTGAGTTTGGAAGGTGAAGATAGACATCCATTCCTACCACACTGGACACTCACCAGCATGTTTACTGAAAGACTGCTCTATGAGAGATGCCATAACATTTGTCATGCACCTGGCCCTGATACAACTAGAGAAGAAGGACACTTACGTTAGAATACTTTTACTGGATTTCAGTTCGCCATTCAACACCATTGTCCCACAGACCTTGCAGAGCAAGCTCCCACTCCTCGGTCTAACCACTGTGCAACAGGATGTTGGTCTTCCTAACCAACAAACATCAGATGGTCAGGATGCACAACTCATATCCCTATAATTCTCAGCACAGTTGCCCCCCAGGGCTTTGTGCTGAGTCCACAGCTATATACTCTGCACCCACACCAATTCATGGCCAAACACCTGAGTAATCACATTGAAAAGTTTGCTGATAACACAGCGGTGGTGGGGCTCATCGCCAATAGCGACAATACAGCCTACAGATAAGAGGTGGAAGAGCTCAAGGCCTGGTGCCAGGCAAATAACTTCTTCCTCAGTGCCAACAAGACATCGGAGATGGTTATCAATTTCAGGAGAACTTGTATCACTCTCATTCCTCTTTCCAACAGCTTCACAACAGTGGTGCCTGCGAGCAGTTTCAAACTCCTGGGAGTGCACATCTCGCTAAACTGCTCATGATCTCAGAACATATTATACACAATCAGGAAGGGTCATCGATGTCTCTACTTTTTGAGGAGGCTGTAGAGAGCTGGACTATGATTGTCAATATTCACGACTATCTACAGCTATACAGTAGAGAGCATCCTAACACGCTGTGTCTCTGCATGGTATGGAAACTGCACTATGGTGGACAGGAAGGCTTTGCAACAGGTGGTTAAATACTGCCAGTGCATCACAAGCACCAGCAAAGAGACACGTACAGAAATATGCTGGGAATAGGCCAGCAATATCATGATGAATCCCACCCACTCTGCTGATGGACTGTTTGTCCCACTCTGATCAGAGAGGAGGCTACCTAGCATCCATGCCAGGCCCACCAGACTCAAAAACAGTAACTTTCCCCAAGAATTAAGGCTTATCAACACCTCCACCCACACAACCCACTCCATCACACCCCCTAGCACCACTACTTTATCAATTCCTGTCTGATATACTTTATGTACAGATACTCTTGTACCTAACCTCTCTTCCTGTACATACTGTATAATCAACCTATGTGTTCTGGATCAGCTAGCTTATGAATTTATCTTTATTGCATGTTTTTATTATTGTGTTCTTTATCTTCATGTGCTTTTACACGCTGCATCATTGTGGTGAACTACATATACCTGTCTGGACACGCCCCCTGCTGACTGCTCCTGTGGCCCCTCCCACTGACCGTGGCTCCTCCCACAGACCCCGGTATAAAGGCGATTGGGGCCTGAGCCCTGCCCTCAGTCTCCAGGATGTAGTATGGTGGTCAACTACAGCTTGTTCTTTCTTTCAGTCAATAAAAACCGATAGCTCACCTCACATCTCAGAGAGTTATTGATGGTGCATCAATCATATCGGAATTAACAATTATTTTGTCTCCTTTATACTTGTCTACTGGAAATGATATTAAGCAATCTTGAATTGTGAATTGTATGTCAGATTGGGTAAAATGGCTGGGCTTTGCTCCTCCCACTCTGAGAAGCAAGAACAGAGATCGTTAGCCCAAAGGACTGGAATCCATTGAAATGAATGGAGGATATGCCCATGATTGCCCTGAATGCTGAACGACGTTTATGGTACTTGTAAGAGAAACATCAAATTTTCTAATTTCAAGAACAGTGGACGCAGGTGTCTCCCATTAAAGATGTTTGGACACTTGAGTTCATGATATGCTGTGTGCAACTTACCTCAAAGTATTGAGGCTTGGCCTTTTACAGGTCAAAATCAAAGTAAATTTTATTATCAGAGTACATGATGTCAACAGCGAGAAAAGAACGTTGCCTGGGTAGGCAGGATCTCTGAGGATGGTTGCTGCTTTCCTATGAGAGTGTTTCATGCAGATGTGCTCAATGGTTGGGAGGCCTGTACACGGGATGTAGTGGGCCAAATGCACTACCATTTGTAGAATTCTCCACTCAAAGGCATTGGTGTTTGCATACCAGCCCATGATGCAACCAGTCAATGCACCCTCCACCACACATCTGTAGAAGTCTGTCAAAGTTTTAGATGTCATGTTGAACCTCTGCAGATTCCTAAGAAAGTAGAAGCACTGCCATGTTTTCTTAACAAATACACTTACGTGCTGGGTTCAGAACAGGTCCTCTGAAATAAGAAGACCCAGGTATTTAGAATTGCTAACCCTCTCCACCTCTAATCCTCTAATAAGGACTAGCTCATGGATCTCCAGTTCCCCTCTCCTGATGTCTATAATTAGTTCCTTGGTCTTATTGACGTTGAGTGAGAGGTTGTTTTTATGATACCACTCAGACAAATTCTCAACCTCCCTCCTGTATGCTGACTTATCACCCCCTTTGATTTGGCCCACACCAGCAAACTTGAACATGGTATGGGAGCAGGGGTCTAAGTACACAGGCCCGTGGGGCACCTGTGCTGGTGGAAATCGTGGAAGAAATGTTGTTATCAAGCTGAACTGACTGGGGTCTACAAGTGAGGAAATCCAGGATCTAATTGCATAATGAGTTACCGAGGCCAATGTCTTGGAGCTTATTGATTAGTTTTGAGGGGATGATGGTAAGAATGATTAAATGCTGAGCTTCCTGACATAAGCATCTTTGCCATCCAGATATTTCAGGGTTGTGTGAAGAGCCAATGAGATGGCATCTGCTGTGGACCTGTTACTCCAGCAGGCAAACTGAAGCAGATCCAAATCACCTCTCAGGCAGGAGCTAATATGCTTCAACACCAGCCTCTCAAAACACTCTACCACTGTGGATGTAAGTGCAACTGGGTGATTGTCATTGAGGCTTTTCTTGGGCACAGGTATGATTGAAGCCTGCTTAAAGGAGGTGGGCACCACACACCGCTGAAGCAAGAGGTTAAAGATCCCAGTGAACACACCAGCCAGTTGATCAGCCCAGGTCTTTAGTACTTTGGCCAGGCACTCTATCTGGTCTGGATGCTTTCCTTGGATTCACCCTCCTGAAATTAGCTCACACATCAGCTTCAGATACTGAGACTGAAGGATCATTGGGAGATGTGGGAATTTGTGATGGTTCCTCCATGTTCTGATGGTCAAAGCGAGCGTAGAAGGCATTGAACTCATCTGGAAGTGAAGCCCTGCTGTCTCTCATTCTGCTTGCTTTAACTTTATAGTAGTTTGTAGCATTCAAACACCTGTAAATCTTTCAACAATGTTTCTTTGTGGAGTAGCTGCTAACTTGTCTTCTTGTAAAAAATCAGTGCATATTGCTTTATAAGTTCTTTATTTAATAAATCACCTTTTCATTTAATTTTGTGATCAGAGTCAAGTATCATAGAGACAAATACTGAAGCAAAAATAAACAAACTGCTGGAAGAACTCCACTTCAGGGTAGCCCAAAATATCAACAACCTCTTCCAGCCTCAGCTCAACCTGTTGAGTTCTTCAAGCAGTTAGTTTGTTTTGATCCATGTTCCACCATCTTCAGCCTTTTATGTCTCCAGAGAAATACTGATAATATGTTGTGAGAAAAGCAAGTTCCTGAAAATCAGAATCAGAATCCAGATTCACAAACAAGAGAAAATCTGCAGATGATTGATATCCATAGCAACACACACAAAATACTGGAGGAACTCAGCAGGCCAGGCAGCATCTATAGAACAGAGTAAACAGCCAACATTTCAGGGTGAGACCCTTCATTAGGACTGGAAAGAAGGAGGAGGAGTAGAGTAAGAAGGTGAGGGGAGTGGAGGAAGAAGAACAAGATGGTAGGTGATAGGTGAAACTGGGAGAAGGGGAGGAGGTGGAGTAAAGAGCTGGGAAGTTGATTGGTGAATTGAATTGAATTTACCTTATTTCTTACACCCTTCACATACGAGGCGTAAAAATCTTTACGTTACGTCTCTATCTAAATGTGTAATGTGCAATCATAGTAATTTATAATAATTTATAATAAATAGAACAGTCAATGTAACATAGAAATACACTCAAATCAGCATGAGTTAATCAGTCCGATGGCCTGGTGGAAGAATGTGTCGGAGCCTGTTGATCCTGGCTTTTATGCTGCAGTACTGTTTCCCAGATGGTAGCAGCTGGAATAGATTGTGATTGGGGTGACTCATGTCTCCAATGATCCTTCGGGCCCTTTTTACACACCTCTCTTTGTAAATGTCCTGAATCATAGGAAGTTCACATCTACAGGTGCACTAGGCTGTCAGCACAACTCTCTGCAGAATCCTGTGATTAAGGGAGGTACAGTTCCCATACCAGGCAGTGATAAAGGGCTGGAAAAGGGGGAATCTGATGGGAAAGGATAGAAGACGTTGGAATAAAGGAGAGAGGAGGAGCCCGGAGGGAGGTGCTGGGCAGGTAAGGAGATAAAGTGAGGGGGAAACAGAAATAGGGAATTCTGAAGGAGAGGACAATTAACAGAGGTTTGAGAAATCAATGTTCATGCCAACAGTTGCAGGCTACCCAGACAAAATATAAGGTATTGATAGTGGACAAAGGGAAACCCCTTTCTTTGAAGAAGGAGACTTCTCAGTTGTTCTGGAATGTACAGCCTCATCCTGAGAGCAGATTCTGTGAAGATGGAGGAACTGAAAGAAGGGGATTGACATTTTTTATAGATGATGGGGTAATAAGAGATATAGTCCAGGTAGCTGTGAAAATCAGTGGGTTTATAAAACATATCAGTAGATATACTGATCCAGAGATGGAGACAGAGAGATCAAGAAAGGGAAGGGACAAGTCAGAAATGAATCAAGCAAATTTGAGGGCAGGGTGGAAGTTGAAGGCAAAGTTGAAGAGGTTGATGAGCTCAGCATGGGTCCAGGAGCAGCAACAATGCAGTCATTGATATAGTGCAGATAGGGTGATACCAGTGTAAGCTTGGAACATAGACTGTTCCACAAAGCCAACAAAAAGGCAGGCACGGCTGGGACCCATGCAAGTGCCCATGACTACGTCTTTGGTTTGGAGGAAGTGGGAGGAGCTGGAGGATATATTATTAAGGGTGAGCACCAGTTCCTCCAGACAGAGGAGAGTAGTGACAGAGAGGAACTGGTTGAGTCTGATGTCCAGGAAGAAGAGGAGAGCTTTAAGAGCTTCCTGATGAGGGATGGAGGCATATAGGAACTGGACAACAACAGTGAAAATGAGACAATTAGGACCAAGGAACTTAAAGTTATTGAAAAGATGAAGAGTGTGTGAACTGTCAGGGAGGTTGGTAGGAAGGGACTGAACCAGGGGAGTGAAGCTGAGTCAAGGTATGCAAATATAAGTTTGGTGGGGCAGGGACAAGCAGCAACAATGAGTCTACCTGGACAGGCAGGTTTATGGATCTTGGGTAGGAGGTAGAAACGAGAGGTGCTGGGTAAGGGAACAATGAGGTTGATGGTGGCAGATGGGAGATCCCCAGAGTTGATGGATTGGCGATGGTGTGGGAAGCAGTGGCCTGGTGTTCCTTAGTGGGATCCTGTTCAAGGGATAAGTAAGAGGATGTGTCTGATGTTGTTGCCTGGCCTCAGCAAGGTAAAGGCCAGAATCTGGTCTATTACCACCATCTATTATGATGTGAAATATGCTGTTTTGTGGCAGCAAGAGAGTGCAAAGACATATGTAAAATTACTGTGAATTACAATATAAAAACTGGGCATACCAAGTAATAATGAAGTAGTGTTCATGGTAAATGGTGAAATATAAGTCCTTGCCTGAAAGTTCAGATAGTGCAACAAGAAACAGTAAGTCATATGGAATAGCTGGGTTACTGGATTTTCAGCCAATCAAACCAGCCCAAAGTGAGAGAGCGAGAGAGAGAGAGAGAGACATTTACACTATATATTAAACTGCTATTCAAGGCAAAACAGAACAGACAAATATAAATACGCCATTATGTCTCATTAGCCACAAGGGCTTACATAAAGCCCTGAAATGAGACCCTAGGGAATGCACTGGATGCATTACAAGCACACCGCAATCAACCTATAAATGAAATTTTGAATGTAACAGGCTTTTTTTCTTGCAATTAGAACAAGGAGAATCCTTTGATACTTTCTTAATGATGCTAGGGTTGTTAACAGTATTTGCCTAAAGCCATTTCTATTGTTTGTAGAATCTGAGAGCCAGCATGAAGCAATGGTTATTAAATGATGCAGAATTAACTGCTGAACAGTATGCTCCCTCCCGGGTGCAGAGCCCGGGACATTTCAGATCGAGTCCTCAGCATCCTTAAGTGGGAGAGTGAACAGCCAGAAATCATGGTCCATGTAGGTACCAATGATATGGGTAGGGTGAGTGATGAGGTTCTGCATAGAGAATTCAGGAAGTTAGGTGCTAAGTTAAAGGGCAAGACATCCAGGTTTGTGATCTTTGGACTGCTATCCACGGCACATGCTAGCGAGTTGAGAACTAGGAAGATTGTACAGTTTAATACGTGGTAAGGAGTTGGTGTAGGAGGGAGGGCATAAGATTTTTGTATCATTGGGCTCTCTTCCAGGGAAAGTAAGACAGATACTGAAGGGATAGTTTGCACCTGAACTGGAAGGGGACTAATATCCTAATAGGAAGGTTTGTTAATGTTGACCGATGGGGTTTAAACTACACTAGCAAGGGATGGGAACCAGAGTGCCAGAACATTTCATGGAGAGATTGTGGAGGCAGATGTTTGGAAGACCACAGACTAAGTTAGGAATCAAAAGGTTGAATGTGGTGTGACAAGTGACCTGAGCTATGTATATGTCAATGCAAGAAGCATCATGAGAAAGGCAGAATGACTGTGAGGTAGCTGGTTTACAGAGACAATGTATAGTGAAGAGAGGCTGCTGATAGGGCAAAATTGCAGTCACCAGGATGAGTTCCAATGTAAAAGGCTGACAAAATCATAAAGGGTGAATACAGGACCGAAGGTATTGTATTTGAAAGCACGTAGCACACAGAATAATGTAAATGAACTTGACAACTGTTCAAGTTCAAGAGTCAAGTGAAGTTTATTAGCATTTAACTACATTTATGTACATAATGTATCTAACCATATAATGTATATGAGATAATGCTTCTTTGAATCCAGATGTAAAGCACATAACACACATAACACATGATAACTTTAAGACCATAAGACATAGGAGCAGAATTAGGCCATTCAACTCATCAAGTCTGCTCCACCATTCTATCTTAGCTGATCCCAGATCCAACTCACCCCCTTTCACCTGCTTTTTCACCATTTCTTTTGATGCCTTGACCAATAAGGAAACTATGAACTTCCACTTTAAATATACCCATGGACTTGCCCTTCACAGCTGTCTGTGGCAGAGCATTCCATAGGTTCACATTGTCTGGTTAAAAAAGTTCCTCCTTACCTCTATTCTAAAAAATCGCCCCACAATTTTGAGGCTGATACCCCGACGACAAGAAACATCCTCTCCACGTCCACCTTATCTAGTCCTTTCAACATTCAGTAGGTTTCAATGAAATCCCCCTGCATTCTCCTAAATTCCAGTGAGTATAAGCTCAAAGCTGCCAAACACTCCTTATGAAGGCAAGGATAAAATCTACAGATGAATCACACATAAATATCAAACTAAAGAGCATTGATATTAAATATTGCAAGGTATGGAACAAATTAACAAGTGACACTTTGCATACAATGCAACCGGGAGTTCAGAAGCCTAATGATCTGGGGAAAAGACTGTTTCTCATCCTGACCATACTTGATTTTATGCATTATCATCTCCTGGATGATAATAGAAAGTCAAAGAGGATGCTGGATGGATGGGTGGGATCCCTGTTATGCAGTGCACCTGATAAATGTCCCTGAAGAATGTTAGGGAGACACATATGATCCTCTCAGCTGCTCTCACAATCCCTTGTAGGGACTTCTGGTCCAATGCATGACTTCTCCCGATTGGAGATGCAGCTTGTCAGGATGCTCTTAATGTAGCTCCTGTAAAACGCAATTAAGATGAGGGGAGGGAGCCTTGCTTGCCTAAATCTTCTTAGGCAGTGGAGGCACTACTGTGCTTTCTTGTTCAAGGAGGTGATCTTCAGGAACCAAGTGAGGTTTTCTGTGATCTGAACTCCAAGAAGCTTGGTGCATGTAACTCTCTCTACAGGGGAGAGAGAGTTTTGCATGTATTTGCAGACGGGGTCAGTTCGTCTGCACCTTCCTGAAGTCCACAATGATTTCCTTTGTCTTCTGCATGTTCAGGCTGAGGATCTTCTTATGCAAATCCGCCAGCCACTCTACTTCCTCTTTGTAATCCATTTCAACATTGCTCTTGATGAGGTCAACCACTGTTGTATCAGCCACAAACTTGATGACACAGTTTGAGCTGGATCCTGCGACACAGTCATGCGTCAGCAGTGTGCAGCACTGTTGCAGGTCGGCATGTATGATTTTGTAGGCATCACTGAATCATGGCTGAAAGAAGATTATAGCTGAGATGTCCAAGGATACACATTGTATTGAAAGGAGAGCAGAAAGGCAGAGGGAGTGGTGTTGGTCTGTTCATACAAATGAAATCAAATCATGCAAAAGAGATGACATAGGGTCGGTAGGTGTTGGATCATTGTGGATAGAACTAAGGAACCTCAAGGGTAAAAAGATGCTGATGGGAATTGTATGTGGGCTCCAAACAGTAGTAAAGATGTGGTCTACAAATTACAATTAGAGATAGAAAGTGAATGTCAAAAGAGCAATGTAACAATAGTCATAGGGGATTTCAAAATGTAGGTAGATTGGGAAAATCAGGTTTGTGTTGGATTTCAAGCGGGGAAATTGCTAGAATGCTTATGAGATGACTTTATAGAGCAGCTCGTGGTTGAGCCCACTAGGGGATCAGCTATTCTGAACTGGGTGTTGTGTAATAAAACTTAATGATTAGAGAACTTCAGGTAAAAGAACACGAGATACTGGCCATCATATGATCGAACTCACCCTGAACTTTCAGGAGGAGAAGCTAAAGTCAAATATATCAGTGTTACAGTGGAGTTAAGGGAATTGCAGAGGCATGAGAGAGGAGTTGGACAGAATTGATTGGAAAAGAACACTGGCAGAGACAACAGCAGAAAAGCAATGGCTGGAATTTCTGGAGACAATTCGGATTCGCACATGGATAAAGCACTGGCTGATTGGCACGAGGCAAAGAGTGGGAATAAAGGGGGCCTTCACTGGTTGGCTGTGGTGACTAGTGGTGCTCTACAGAGGTCTGTGTTGTGTTGGGACTGATTCTTTTTAATGTCATACAGTATGTCAATGATTTGGATGATGGAATTGATAGCTTCGTTGCAAAGTTTGAAAATGATATGAAGATAGGTGGAGGGGCAGTTAGTTTTGAGGAAGTAGAGAGGCTGCAGAAGGGCTTGTACAGATTAGGAGAATGGGGAAAGAAATGGCAGATGAAATATAGTGTCCAGAAGTGTTTGATCATGCACTTTGGTAGAAGAAATGAAAGAGTTGTCTATTTTCTAAATGAACAAAAAATACCAAAAAAAAACTAAGGTGCAAGAGGACTTGGGGGCCCTTTGTACAGGATTTTCTAAAGGCTAATTTGCAGGTTGAGTCCGTGATGAGGAAGGCAAATGCAATGTTAGCATTCATTACAAGAGAACTAGAATATACAGTAAAAGCAAGGATGTAATGTTGAGACTTTGTAAAGCACTGGTGAGTATTTTGAGCAGTTTTGGGCCTTTTATCTTAGAAACATCGTGCTGAAAATGGAGAGGGTTCAAAGGAGGTTCAAGAAATGATTCCAGGATTGAATGACTTGTCTTATGAAGAACATTTAGTGGCTCTGGGCCTGTATTCAGTAGAATTCAGAAGAATGAGGGGTGACCTAATTGAAACCCAGTGAATGATGAAAAGACTTGATAGAGTGGATGTGAAGAGAATGCTTCCTATGGTTGGAGACATTAAGACCAGAGGACGCAACCTCCGAATAGAAGGAGATCTTTCATGAAAAGAGATGAGGAGGAATTTCTTTAGCCTTAGAGTGGTGAATATGTGGAATTATTTGCTGCAGGCAACTGTGGAGGCCAAGTCTGTATGTACATATAAAGCAAAGGTTGATAGATTTTTTCTTGGGCAGGGCATGAAGGGATACGAGGAGAAGGCAGGAGATTGGGGCCGAGAGGAAAATTAGGTCAGCCATGATGAAATGGCAGAACAGACTTGATAGGCCAAATAGCCTAATCTGGTCCCATATCTTATGGTTTTATGTCATATGTTGGCTAAATGAAAATAGGCTTTTCCCACTGAGGTTAGGTAAGACTACAACTAGAAGTCAAGGATTAAGTGTGAAAGGAGAAAAGTTTAAGGGGAACATAAGGGGAAACTTCTTCGCTCAGAAGGCTGTGAGAGTGTGGAGTGAGCTGCCAGCAAAAGTGGTGTGTGCGTGTGTGTGTGTGAGTGTGAGTTTGATTTCAACATTTAAAAGAAGTTTGGATAGTTATATGGATGGCAGAGGTATGGAGGTCTATAGTCCACGTGCAGGTCGATGGGAGTAGGTAGTTTAAATGGTTTGGCATGGACTAGATGGGCAGAAGGGCCAGTTTCCACATGTACTTTTTTATGACTCTGTGACTCCCAACTCATTGTCTTCTATTATTTTGTTCTGAGCTTGTGGTATTGCACAATAATACCTCTAGTTAATCCTCAGCTTATTCACTGAGATGCTCAAGGAAACAAAGTTGTGAAAAAAATCATCTTTGCTTGTGAAATTATTGTTCAGTCATATCCAATCTATTGTTAACAAGGTATTCACTTCAGTTTTCTGAAAAAGGTTTCCTTTTCAAGTATAATTCCATATCCATTGTTGATTCTGATTGACTTTGGATTAGATGTATTTTGCCACAATGTAGTGTTTAAAATTAAATACTAACAGACACAGGTCAAGTTGACAGTTTAAGGTCATATTTGTTCATTTCAGAGCATCATATGCATTTATCGATGGATCTGACAACAAGGGCTACAGTTTCATCTTGGAAAAATACTCCAGAAATAATGACATGTGCCATTCAAGTTTTCCTGAAGTCAAGTCAACCAGCTGTATTTTCTAAGTTTAGGCTAATTTTAATAATTACACCAAACTTCCATTCATTGTCTCACATCTGTTTGCAAACTTGTCATTCAATAGGCAGGATCCTGTTAACTGCAGCATCTTCAATGAAACAGATTTTGAGAAAAATCCAGAGATTTTTCAGAGCCCATGAATAGGATTCACCACCTACTCCCAGAAGTTTTCATGTTTTGTTGTTTTACAACATTGGATCACAATGTATTTAATTTAGCATTTTTGACACTGATCAACAGAAAAAGGCTCTTCATGTCAAAGTGAAAACAGATCTCTACAAAGTGATCTAAATAAATTACAAATATAAAACACAAAATAATTTATTGCATGAGTATTCACCCCCTTTAATATGACACACCAAATCATCACTGGTGCAGCCAATTGGTTTTAGAAGTCACAAAATCAGTTAAATAGAGATCACCGTGTGCAGTCAAGGTGTTTCAATTGATTGTAGTAAAAATACATCTCTATCTGGAAGATCCAACTGCTGGTGAGTCAGTATCCTGGCAAGAACTGCAGCACGAAGACAAAAGAACACCAAAACAACTCTATGAACAGCTTACTGAAAAGCACAAGTCAGGAGATGGGAACATTTCCAAGTCACTGAATATTACCTGGAGTACAGTTAAGTCAACCATCAAGAAATGGAAAGAATATAGCAAATTGTAAATCTGCCCAGAGCAGGCCATCCTCAAAAACTTAGTTACCATGTAAGATGGGGTCCAGTGAGGAAGGCAGACAAGAGACCTGTGACAACGTTGGAGGAGTTACAAGCTTCAGTGGCTGAGATGGAAGAGACTGCACATGCAGTAACTTTGCCTGGTTGCTTCACCAGTCGCAGCTTTATGGGAGAGTGGCAGAGAGAAAGTCACGGTCGAAAACAACTCATATCAGATCTTGGCTATAGTTTGCTAAGAGGCATGTTGGAGACTTTGAAGTCAGATGGATGAAGGTTCTATGGTCTGATGAAACAAAAATTGAGCTTTTTGGCCATCAGACTAAATGCTACGTTTGGCATAAGCCAACACCACACATCAGCAAAAACACACCATCCCTGCTGTGAAGCATGACGATGAAGCATGATGATGAACCATGCTGTGGAGATGCTTCACTGCAGCAGGCTCTGGGAGACTTGAAGATAGAGGGTAAAATGAATGCAGCAATATATAGAGAAATCCTAGAGGAAAACCTGATGCGGTCTGTAAGAGAACTGTGACTTGGGAGAAGATTTGTACTCCAGCAAGACAATGACCCCAAGCATATAGCCAAAGCTACATAGAAATGGCTTAAAAAGAACAAAGTTAATGTCATGGAGTGGCTAATTCAGAGTCCAGACCTCAATCCAATTGAGAATTTGTGGCTGGACTTGAAAAGGACTGTTCACTCATGATCCCTAAGTAATCTGACAGAGCTTGAGCAGTTTTGTAAAGAAGAATGGAAGAAGAATGGGGAAAAATTGCAATGTCCAGATGTGCAAAACTGATAGAGACCTATCCACATAGACTCAAGGCTGTAAAGAGTCTATCAACACAGACTCATTGCTGCCAAAGGTGCACCTATTAAAGACTGATTTGAAGGGAATGAATACTAATGCAATCAGTTATTTTGTATTTTATATTTGTAATTAATTTAGATCATTTTGTAAAGATCTGTTCTCATTTTGACAGAAAAGAGTCTTTAGATCAGTGTCAGAAAAAGCCAAATTAAATCCACTGTGATTCAATGTTGTAACACAACAAACTTCCCGGGGGGGGGGGGATTTCTTTTTATAGGTACTGTATGGATTTGGACAATGGACTGTGGGATTTTGCAGTCTTATGATTTTTATTTTCTGTGTTTTTGCCTGTTCCTTCTCGTATTTTTTGTGCAGGGGGGGGTGGGGTTTACAGAATGATGTTCTACTTGTGTTTTTGTGTATGGAGAGGGTACTTGAGGGCCAGTGTTCTTGTTGGGTTTTGTGTGGGATAGGTCGTTTGGGGGAGTTTGATGATCGTGTTGCCATTCATTTTTTTTGCGTGGGGAGTCGGTTTTCTGTTTCTCTTTGAGCTGACCTTCATGGTTTTCTTTGTTTCATGACTATCTGGAGAAGAAGAATCTCAGAGTTGCATATTGCATACCTACTTTGATAATAAATGACCTGGTGAACCTTTGAATTCTCCATATACTGAAGAATCACAGAATCATTAGGCTTCAGACTTCAGAAGAGGCCATTCAGCACATTGATCTTATTCTGGCTCTTTATTGAGCCACTGGAAGAGTACATTCTTTCCCTAAAAATTTATTTCTGCAAATTACTTCAGACCTGTCCAATTTCCTTTTGAAAGCCACTGTTTGCTATATCCTTACATACTGTATTCTAGATTGAAAATGCTTCTCTTATGATAATTTTTTCTCATTCCTCCTGTGTCTTTGAACTTCATTTTAAATCCAGGTTCCCTGACCCTTGAACTACTCGTTGATGGGATTTACCCCACTTAAGCTATCACAATCTTGTATACCTTTTCAAAATCTCTTCTCAACCTTTTTCTTCAAGGTATAAAGCCCTCACCTAATCCCTGTCAAAAGCTCCAGTCTGATCTTGTAGCTGAAATATCTCAGTCCAGCTGTCACAATGTGCGCTGTCAATGTCGGAACCCATGTATGGAGGAAAGACAGACTCCAACGAAGAGAAAGCAGCGCCAAGAGCTTATTCATAAAACTTCCAACAGAACATCAGTGACTCAGCTGTGTGAGACCAAAGATGTAGCAGTCTCAAAGCCAGGACCTCACAATTCGCTCTAATCGGATGTCCACTTAAATAATACAAGCAAAGTAGAATCCCAGAGCCTACCAAAACAAATTTAACAAGTTTAAACAGAAAGCACCAGCAGATTGCATTACAAAGAGTGAGCCACTTGAGAGAAACACAAGGAACTTCAAATGATAAATAACTGTTATTTCCTGTGGCAAGAGAGTCAAGGACCAAAGGACACAGCCTCAGAATAGAGGGGCATCCTTTTAGAATGGAGAAAATGAGGAATTTCTTCAGCCAGAGAGTTGTGAATCTGTGGACTTCATTGCCACAGGCAGCTGTGGAGGCCAAGTCTTTATGTGTATACAAAGCAGAGGTTTGTAGATTCTTGATTGGTCAGGGCAGGAAGGGATATGGGTAGAAGACAGGAAATTGCAGCTGAGAGGAAAATTAGATCAGTCATGATGAAATGGTGGAACAGACTTGATGGGCCAAATAGCCTGGTTCTGCTTCTGTAGCTTAGGGTCTTATGGCTTTAAACAACAATTAACCAATTCAGGTGCTTGAAAAAATCTTGGAGCCCAATGCTCTCTGACTCACAGCACAAGTCTGAAGACCTCAATATGCTAGTATATTAGGGGAGTAGACACAGTAGACACAGATCTTGGATCAAGAGTCCAAAAGGCTGTGTTGTCTATCTGATATCTGGGTTCAAGACCTGCTGAGGAATTTGGAGTAGAAGGGGAAAACTTCAATTGTCGTGTTTCATATGGGTACCAATAACTTAGGAAGAAAAAGGAAAGATGTTTTGTTGAGGAAATTTTGAGCAGCTAGGAACTAAATTAAAACACAGAAACAAAATGGCAATAATGTCTGTTTTTTTTTGCCTGAGCCACATGCAAATTGACATGGGGTAATAAAATCAGAGAGCTAAATATATGGCTAAAGACTGGTTTGGGAGAAATGGGTTTGAATTCATAGAAAACAAACAAAAAATTCTGGAGCAAACACGAGGAAATCTGCAGATGCTGGAAATTCAACCAAAACACACAAAATGCTGGTGGTATGCAGCAGGTCAGGCAGCGTCCGCACTGTCGACGTTTTGGGCCAAAACTCCTCATCCTGACGAAGGGTCTCGGCCCGAAACATCGACAATGCTTCTGTCTATAGATGCTGCCTGGCCTGCTGTATTCCACCAGCATTTTGTGTGTGTTACAAAATTCTGGAGGATCTCTGTAGGTCAGGCAGCATTTTTAAAGGTGAATAAGTAGTCAATTTTTTAGACTGAGACCCTTCATGAACCTAAAATGTTGACTGTTTATTCTTCTCCATAGATGCTACCTGACCTGCAGTGTTCCTCCAGCATTTTGTGTGGATTCCCAGAGTCTGCAGAATCTCGTGTTTTTGAATTTGTGTGACATTGGCTCCAGTACTGGTGAAGGAGAGAATTCTACTGAAGGGATGAGCTCCACCATTGCTAGGACTAGTTCCTGGTGAATCACATACTGAGCTGTGGATAGGGCTTTCAACTAAATAGTAGAGAAGTGGGTTCAAAAGTTTGGAAAAGTATGGATAAAGTAAAAGGGAAAGAAAGTGCAGGAGATGCTTATTGAAGACTTTGGAATAAAGATTAAGAAAAAAAGTTTAGAAAGTGATATGAATTTAATTTTAGGCAACATGGAGTCAAAATTGAACAGAAGGGTGCTGAATACAGGATTGATAGTGTTAGATCTGAATGCATGCAGTATATGAAATAAGGTAAATGATCTTGTAGCGAAGTTAGAAATTGGCAGGTGGGCATTCCTGAGCCATGGTTGAATGATCATATTTGTGAGCTTAACATCCAAGGAAGCACATCGTATCAAAAGCATAGGCAGGTGGTCAGATGGGAGTTAGTAAAAGAATGAACTGAAATCCTTAGAAAGATGTGACATAGGATTAGAAGATGAAGGCCACTTGTTTGTAGGTTTGAAGAAATGCAAGTAGAAAAAGACCCTTATGTACATGCCACAGAACAGTAAGCAGGATGTGCAGTACAAATTACAATGGGGTTTAGAAAAGGCATGTAAAAAGGCAATGTTACAATGATCATTGAGATTTCAGTATGTAGGATAATTGGGAATATCAGGGTGGTGCTGGATCCCAAGAGAAGGAATTTGTAGAATGTCAGACCATTTTACTTGATGGTAACCCTTGCAAGGTGCATCTGGAGGGCATTGAATATCTGTGCCAACCAAATGTCTGTAGTGTTCAAAGACATCATCAGACTTTCACTGCTGCAGTTGGAGATTTCCATCTGCTTCAAAAGGGCGTCAATCGCACCAGTGCCCAAGAAGTGCAGGATGAGCTACCTCAGGGACTAACACCCAGAGGCAGTCACACCTACCATGATGAAGTGCTTTGAGAAGCTGGTCATGGCTAGACTTAACTCCTGCATAAGAAAAAATCTGGATCCACTGCAATTTGCCAACTGCCGCAATAGGTCTACAGCAGAAGCAATCTCACTGTCTCTCTACTTGGCCTCGAACCAGCTGGACAACAGCGATACCTACTTAAGCCTGCTGTTAAGAGCTCAGCATTGAACACCATAATCCCCTCAATACTAATCAACAAGCTTCAAAACCTGGATCTTTGTACCTCCCTCTCCAAATGGATCCTCAGCTTCCTTATCGGGAGACCACAGTAAGTGTAGATGAAGAGTAATACCTCCTCATCACTAACAATCAGCACAAGCACAGCTCACAGATGTGTGCATAGCTCACTGCTCTCTCTCTGCACTCATGATGATGTGGTTCTTGGCTTCAACTTCTCACTTTCCTGTTTGCTCAACTTTACCATGGATTTTCTCTCTATTCAAAAAATATTTGCCTTTGGTTTGAAAGTATTTGACAAGAGGACTGTCACAGCTCTCTGGGACTAGAATATTTCAAAAATTCACAATTCTGTAAGGGAAGGTATTAATTCTCAACTATTGACATTGATAGTCCATGACCCATGAGGAAAAACCTCCTTTTTGCTTCTACCCTTTCAAGTGTCTTCTGAATCATGGGTGTTTTAATAAGACCACTTCTCAGAGTTTTAAACTTCAGTGAATGTAGATATAATCTGCTCACCTGATTAAGATGATTTGAGAGGAGATTGGGTGTGATCAAAATGGTTTCAAGGCTTCTTTTTTCAAGAGTTGCTGATGGTTTTTAAAAATCATCTTAATCTGTTCACAATGTTGACCACATTAGGTTCTTCAGTCAAGATTGAACTGGTTTAGATTTAGTACACAAGTTTGCTACTGTGTCTCTGGTGAACAGTGAGGTGTTTGTTACGTAATCAAGTCAAGTCAAGTCAAATCACTTTTATTGTCATTTCGACCATAACTGCTGGTACAATACATAGTAAAAATGAGACAATGTTTTTCAGGACCATGGTGTTACATGACACAGTACAAAAACCAGATTGAAATACGTAAAAAAAAAACAACACAGAGAAAGCTGCACTAGACTACAGACCTACACAGGACTGCATAAAGTGTACAAAAACAGTGCAGGCATTACAATAAATAATAAACAGGACAATAGGGCAAGGTGTCAGTCCAGGCTTCGGGTATTGAGGAGTCTGATGGCTTGGGGGAAGAAACTGTTAAGTAGTCTGGCTGTGAGAGCCCGAATGCTTCAGAGCCTTTTCCCAGATGGCAGGAGGGAAAAGAGATCGTATGAGGGGTCCATGGGGTTCTTCACAATGCTGTTTCCTTTGCGGATGCAGCGTGTAGTGTAAATGTCTGTGATGGCAGGTAGAGAGACCCCGATGATCTTCTCAGCTGACCTCACTATCCGCTACAGGGTCTTGCAATCCGAGATGGTGCAATTTCTGAACTAGGCAGTGATGCAGCTGCTCAGGATGCTCTCAATACAACCCCTGTAGAATGTGATGAGGATGGGGGTGGGAGATGGACTTTCCTCAGCCTTTGCAGAAAGTAGAGACACTGCTGGTCTTTCTTTGCTATGGAGCTGGTGTTGAGGAACCAGGTGAGATTCTCTGTCAGGTGAACACCAAGAAATGTATTGTTTTGATTAAATGCTTAGCTTTGAATACCTGTAATGAGCAAAAGAGAAGCCATTACACTTGTCAGCTATTCTACCCATCCCTGCTAACTCACTTATTAAGAGTTGTCTGTCTGCAATTGTGTAGAATGAATGAAACTGGCTCTCTTTATCATTGACAGTGAGTTCAAGAGTTGTCAGTTGGCTTCAAAGCCAACTTAAAGAGTGTGTATTGAAATGCTATTAGTATACCTCTTGTTCCACCAGCGGTCCAACCATCTCTGGCCATTGCAATACAACCATCAACTATGCCTATTGAACCATTGTTTATTGATGCACTCCATCCAGATGCATCAAGGCTCAATATGGCAACTACTTTATCCATGACCATGAGAAAATGCAAAGAGTTGTGGACACAACTTAGCAAAGCATGGAAACCGGTTTCTGCTCCATAGATGCTCAACATTTCATGCTGCCTCAGTAAAGCAGCCAGTATAGATACAATACATGCCAGATTTTCTCCTTCCTCCCATCTGACAGAAGATACAGAAGCCTGAAAGCATGTATCAGTATTTGCAGGATTTTACTTCTTCAGTGTTTTATTATCTCCTTGTTCCAGCCTTTTTGTTTCTGTCTCCTCTGCTGTTTCACTCATCCCATCAATTTTCATCTCCTCCAAACAGATCAGTGAAAAACATTCACCACCTTCTCTTAATCTGCTCCACAGTGGCACGTCATTCAGTCTCTTTTGATCTACAGTAACAGACTTTCCTAGTTTATTCTCCAGCATGTCTATCTTTGCTGCAACTTAAAATTTATTTGATTTTAAAATTTCTGTGGTTTGCTATGAACTCTGTTCCTCTTGCTGAAGATGCAGGCTGGTCCTCCATTCTCTGTTCCTATTTCGGATTTCAATCATCTGCAGTTTCAATTACTAGAGAAGCCATCCAGTGATCAGCATCTCTTGGATGACTTCTCTAGCAAATTGCCTTTCAGTTAAATGATTGTCAAATTGAGATTTCCAAGAAGCAAATCTCTATGAAATTTGAAAAATAGCTAACTCATCAGATACATTTTCACATCACTGTGATAGATATCTGACTTAGCCTGTGTCAACAATAGTTCTGTGACTTGTTCAGAGTGAATGTTGATTTCTTGCTGGAAATCAGCAGATTCACACTCGGAACATGGCACCTAATCTCCCAATCAACACTGGTCAACAGATGACTTATCTTTTGTGTGAATGCAGCTGCTCATTCCCCTCTGTGAGAAGTGAATGTGTTTCATTACATCTTGGGGAACAATTGCATGTTTCCATGAAAGTGTGAACAGAAATAGATAGGGTGGTAAAGCAGGCATATGGAATACCTGGCTTGATCAACTGTGTGTTGGGTATGAAAAATTGTATTGATTAGACATTATATTGATTAGACTGGTTAAAGTGCATTTGATTTTATTAGACTGTATTTGGAATAGTGAATACATTACAGGAAGGATGTGAAGGCTTTGGAGATGGTGCAGAAGAGGCTCACTAGGATTGGATTGGCGAGGTTTAGTTATTAGGAGAGTTGGACAAATGCAAATATTTTTCTCTGTAGTGTCTGTCAGAGATTGAAGGGGCAACCTGACACAAGAATATAAATTTATGAAAGACATAAGTATGATAGGTTGTCGGATCTTCTTCCATTAATGGAAATGTCAGATATTGGAATGCATAAGTTTAATGGGAGGGGAAGATTCTGAAGAGATTTACAAGACAAGTATTTTTACACAGGGAGTGTCAAAGGTCTGGAACACACTGCCAGGGGAGGTGAGGAGCAGATAAACACATGCATGGAATAGAAGGATACGAACCATGTACAGACTGAAGGTGGAGATCACAGAGGTGAGCAGTGAGAAAGGGTCTCACTGAATTCTAAAGTTTATAGATGTGATGGTATTGGGTTTGTTGACCATGAAGGTTCTAAACTCAAAAATCTTAAGCCCTATCATGTATAAATAGTCACAAATAATCTCACTAAAGAGAATTAATACTGTAACTACCCAATCATCAAAGACTTGCTTATTTCCCCGTTTAGTCTTCATGGTGAGCTTTAGCTGCCAGTATCCACAATTTGATTAGAACATAGAAACATAGAAAACCTACAGCACAATACAGGCCTTTTGGCCCACAAAGCTGTGCTGAACATGTCCCTACCTTAGAGCTGCCTAGGTTTACCCATAGCCCTTAGTTCTCTAAGTTCCATGTACCCATCCAGGAGTCTCCTAAAAGACCTTAACGTTTCCGCCCCCAGCACCACTACTGGCAGCCCATTTCACGCACTCACCACTCTTTGTGTAAAAAAAATTACCCCTGACATCTCTGTATCTACTTCCAAGCACCTTAAAACTGTGCCCTCTCGTGCTAGTCATTTCAACCCCGGGAAAAAGCCTGTGACTATCCACATGATCAATGCCTCTCCATCTTACACACCTCCATCAGGTCAGATTGGTGGGGCCTTCCTCCCTACTAAGGAGATTATACTTCTAGTTAACAAAGTAGTTTAAGATATAACTCATTTACTTACCGTGATAAGAGTTTGAATCCACACGTTCTTAAAACACATTTAAACTCACAGTGCATTTCTATCTTAAACATTTATTTCCCAATTACAACCATTTCAAAACAACAAGGCATCTCTTAAACACCAAGGATTTCTAAAACATAGGTACAAATTCTATAAACTAAAAAGATATACCATGATGCGGACGAGCAAGTTGTCCATCACAGAAACTGAAGCTAGAGGAATGGATTCTATTCATCTCAACTTCCTGTCATTCTTTATGTTCTTCAACCACTCCTAATAAGCCTGAACTGCTCTCTATGACTATACCCTTTTTCTACCACTTTGGTGATTTCACATGCATATGATATTTCCTCCGATGTCCTTTCAATGTAAATGGTATAATAGTATTTTGGAGATAGTTTTTCAGCTACCGGCCATTAATACTGTAAAGCTGTTTAGCTAACTTCCTTAAGCACATAAAACCATCCAAATGTAAACACATCATAGTTATTGATATGCTAAGTAATATTATCCATCTGTTCTTCAAGCTTCCATGAAGCTAGCAACTCAAAAGCCAGCATATTTGTTTGAAAAAACCTGAATTAAACAACCTATTGTCTTATACTGTACCTTGAGCAGTAATAAAGCAGGTGTAGTAAGCTAAACCTTACTTCTCCCTGACAGAATGTCTACTCTCCACACAGCTTGTTTGCAAAGCTGGTCTTTAGACAATACATTTTAACCTCAAGGCGATTAATGCTAGCCACTTATATTTCAAGAACTGAAGACCAGCTTCTTGTGGTTCATTGTGGTAGGTCACATATGATGGCAGAATATAGTATTAATGGTAAGACTCTTGGCAATGTGAAGGATCAGAGTGATCTTGGGGTCCAAGTCCATTGGATGCCCAAAGCAGCTGTGCAGGTTGACTCTGTGGTTAAGAAGGCATGTGGTGTATTGGCCTTCATTGATCGTGGAATTGAATTTAGGAGCTGAGAGGTAATGTTGCAGCTATATAGCACCCTGGCCAGACCCCACTTGGAGTACTGTGCTCAGTTCTGGTCGCCTACAGGAAGGACGTGAAAGCCTTAGAAAGGGTGCAGAGGAGATTTACAGGGATGTTGCCTGGATTGGGGAACATGCCTTATGAAAACAGTTTGAGTGAACTCAGCCTTTTCTCCTTGGAGCAGCAGAGGATGAGCGGTGACATGATAGAGGTGTACAAGGTGATGAGAGGCATTGATTGTGTGGATAGTCAGAGGCCTTTTCCCAGGGCTTAAATGGTTGCCACAAGAGGACACAGGTTTAAGGTGCTGGGGAGTAGGTACAGAGGAGATGTCAGGGTTTTTTTTTAATGCAGAGAGTGGTGAGTGCGTGGAATGGGCTGCCGGCAATGGTGGTGGAGGCGGATACGGTAGGGTCTTTTAAGAGACTTTTGGATAGGTACACGGAGCTTAGAAGAATAGAGGGCTATGGGTAAGCCTAGTAATTTCTATGGTAGGGACATGTTCGTCACAACTTTGTGGGCCAAAGGGCCTGTATTGTGCTATAGGTTTCTTTCTATGTTTCTTTTACAACCAAGTCTAACAACCGTCATTTGGAAGTTTACTTACATCTTCTTGTGGTCTTACAAGTGGCAGATGCTGTGTTTAGAAAACAAGATTAGCAAGTAACCAAAAAGGAGAAAGAGGCCTACATACTAAGAAGTGAATATCCATCAATACAGAGAATGGTGTGAAAAACAGAGCAAAAAATATCTAGTGAACGGCAGTTCTGTGGGTGAAAATGCCCTGCTAATGAGAGAGGTCAGAGGAGAATGGACAGACAGGTCCAAACTCATAGGAAGGCAATATTAATTCAAACAACCACACATTACAAAAGTACTGTGCAGAAGGGCATCTCTGAATTTTTTTTAATAGATTTTAGAGAAAGGTTCCAGAGGGATATGACAGAACCAAAATGAATCAATGCTTTCTACAGAGAATTAGATAGGTACTTGAAAGAGAATAATTGGCAGGGAATTGTGGAAATATTTGGTGAATAGAACTGTTTTATTTGCTCTACAGGATCCCAATAAAAACTTGATGAGCTAAATGGTCTCCTTCTATGCCATAACAACTCCATAAAAAACGTTCTGAAATTTCTCACTACCCTTACTCTTTTGATGCACTGCTTAAAAGCTAATTGTGAACAATTCTTTGATCATTTTTCCTATCAGATCCTTATTTGGCCGGCCTCCAGTTATTTCTTTAATAAATCTCTTCTGAAACATTTTGATATTTTGTTATGATAAAGTCACTGTGCAATTGGAAGCTGGTGTTGTTGTAACAGGCCATTGAACAATAATGGAGTGTAGTCACTTTTGCAGTGTGAAAGATGTAGCAGCAAATTTGCCCACAACCGGTCTTTACAGAGAATCCTGAGTGAGGATTAAATATGGATGGGGCACCAGGGATAATATTTGTGTTTTTTTGAGGTAATACCACAGGATCTATTATATTCATATTTGGGACCAGACCAGACCAGACCATAGTTTAACATCTTGTCTGAAAGAATGTACTTCTAGCAGAGGAGTTCTTAGAATCACACTGTGCTGTCATTTTAGCTTTCTGTAAAGCGGGATTAGAGAAAGATTCTGACTTGAAGGAGAGTGCTTGATGGGTGGGTGTGTGGCTACACTGCAAGGTACATTGTTCCTTCTGCTGTTTTTGCTTGGCTTTTATGGATTCCAGAGAGAAAAATAAGATTCTCAATGTCTTTCCAGATTATTTTTCTTCATTTTGAATGGTCATAGGCTAAATTTTCAGAAGAATCATTGAGTATGATGCATTTCTGCAAGGAAGCTTTGAAAACGTACTTGGGGAATTTTCCCAGGTATTTACTAATCTCTGCCCAGAGTAGAATGTTTAACTCAGGCAACTATTGTTCAGCCTGTGGAAACTCTGGCTGACCTGTTGGTACTGAGTGAGTGTTGTTAGCACTTTGATGTTGGGGAAGTTGGCTGGCAAAATAATGTTGATGATTGTTCACTTATCCTGCAAATTGCTTTAGGGGATTTTGAATGAACAGTACTGATGTACTCCTCCAGGTTTGAAATCTATGCTGGACAGGGATGAAAGTTACCTGATAGTCTGTGAGCTTGGTCCCAAGGTTTCATACTGAATGCATTTTTTGTCAGTTCACCAAAGACTGTGGGATACATTGGAAGCAGCAATGTACTTCATGATCAATGTCTACCTTCATAGAGATGTTGTTCTTAAAATGTGAAAATGGCCCATGTTTTCGGGGTCTCAGCATTTTCCAATTTAACCTGTAGATTAGCTTGACTCTACTTGGAAAATTGTTGGCAGTGAAGTGCAATGTTGTAAGAAGAGGTTTAACACAGTCCTACTTGACTGCATTGGGGTGAAGTCCTTAATGATCTGTAAGCATGCAGAAGAAATGGTGATATCTATTGTCTTACAGTTGACATTTTATTTTGAATGCTATTAGTTACTCATACATGGCAAAACCTCATGCCTATAGCTGAGTATGAAGAGTAAATAATGTATGGAAGCTAAATAATGTATGGAAGAAGGATATCAAGCAGAGAAGTCATTCAAGAAGATATGCTTTCCAAAATAACTAAATAAATAATCAAATTTAATTGCACAGAAAAGATAGTCATGAATACCAAACCATTAGCTAACATTATTATAAATACGGATTAATTAAAAGAAAATTTCAGAAGTGTTTAAGATCAAAAACTCTCAACAAAGTTAAAAATCATTAAATTTTACCTTAAAAATTTGAAGTTTTTAAAATCCACTCTAAGAAATAAACATTTAAGGTACTAATATTGAGGCAATCACACACCACTTTCCTAATTAGCTGAATGTTCATAGATAGCTAAGTTTCATTCTGAATCAACTGTTTAGTATATGTGCTGCTGCAGTTGAAAGCTGTTTCAGGACAACAAAGCAAGATGGTCAAACATTCCACAAATGTCTGCTGGATTGTAACTAACCCAGTAGAAGGATACAGGGCAAGAAAAAATATGAATTGGAAAATAGAATGAACGTTTCCCATGAGAAAACAAGACTTCCATATTACAGAAGTTAGGAAGTTCCATGTGTTCCATGATGACAAGTCATGTGGTTCAACTGAATTTCCATCATATCATATAGCTTTGCCAAAAGGACTAAATGAACACTACAGAGCCTAATCTTTAATTGGTTTACAGTAGCCTTAATTTGAAAATATCAGAATAGGGCTGTATTTTTTACCATCTAAATTCTATCTTTAGTGCTCAAAGTAGGAGTTGTAAATGTTACATTAATTTTATGCAAAAGGTATTCTACTCTGCAAACTATTATTCAGGATCTCAACACAGGAGTCCATTACACTTGTAATTTCCTGAAATTCTAAGATCTAGTTTCAAAAATATTTTAAATTGTCCCCTCTCATTGTGAAGTGGTGTGTTAACTTACTGGATCATTTATAGGTTCTAGCATCCTACAGTTTGGACACTTTATTTTAGGGTTGGAGAGAAAGTGAAATCCAACTCAAGAGGAATGACTTAATTGAGTCTAATTTAGCAATAAAAAATAAACACTGTGTGAATAGACTAGGGAACAGAAGAAAGCTTGCTTCTCCATTGTGAAATTTGGCTTTGCTATGGTTGCAAGAAATGCCGAGCATTGGGAGTGAGAAGAAGAAATAAGTATTTATCCACATCTACACATCTTCCCCAAACCTATAACAGTATGATATTCCAGCAAAACACTCAAAATACTGGAGGAACTCAGCAAGCCAGGCAGCATTTATGGAAAAGAGTAAACAGACAACATTTTGGGCTGAGACCCTTCATCGGGACCGGAGAAAAAAGATGAGAAGCCAGAGTAAGAAGGTGAGTGGAGGAGAAGAAGTGCAAGGTGAGAGGTGAAACTGCGAAGTGGGGGAAGGGTGAGTAAGGAGCTGCAAAGTTGATTGGTGAAAGAGATACAGGGCTGGAGAACAGAGAATCTGATAGAAGAGGACTGAAGGTCATAGAGGAAAGAAAGGGGAGAGGAGCACCGGAGAGAGGTGATGGCCAGGTAAGGAGATAAATTGAGAGAGGGAAAAGTAAATGGGGAATGGTGAAGGGGGTGGGCATTGCCAGAAGTTGGAGAAATCAAGAAATCAATGTTCATACCATCAGGTTGGAGGCTATCCAAATGGAATATAAGGTGTTGCTGCTCCAACCTGAGTGTGGCCTCATCACGACAGTAGAGGAGGCCATGCACTGAATGGAATTGAATTGAATTTGGTTTATTGTCATTTAGAAACCACAACTGCAATGCAGTTAAAAAATGAAACAACTTTCCTCCAGAATGATATCACAAAAGCACATGACAGAACAGACTACACCAGAAAATCCACATAATGTTTGGCAATCCCCAAACCCAGAGTCCAGAGAGGCTGCTGTGTATTAATATCACGCTACCATCTTAGCACATTCCCCGGAAAGGAGCTCCAAATCCACCAGACAAAACAAGACTACCCAGACACACCAAGTTAGGAGACCAACTCTACACCCAACAAACCAAAAACTAAAGCTACAAGACCTACACAAAACTACATAGTTATAACAGTGCAAACAATACCATAATTGATAAAAAAAAAACAGACCATGGGCACAGTAAAAATAGTCCAAAGATGTTAAAAGACTATAAGTTTGAAAGAAACCACCACACAGTGATGCACCATCAATAACTCACACTGAGACGTAAGGCGAGATATCGGTTTTTATTGACTGGAAGAAGGAACCAGGAGTGAGTGTCCATCATACTATGTCCTGGAGACTGAGGCCGAGCGTCAGGCCTCAGATCGCCTTTATACAGGGGCCTGTGGGAGGAGCCACAGGAGCAGTCAGCAGGGGGCGTGTCCAGACAGACACATAGTTCACCACACACAGTTTCCACAAGTCCTCAGGGTCCAGAAAGACTCATCATCCCATGCAGGCAGCCGAAGGGAATACCCCCGCTATGGATTTCCATGGCACCGCCGGACCCAGCCTCGCAGGCACAGCACACAGTGAAAGCACCCCGACCGCAGCGGACTCCGAATCTGTCGAACCTCTGAGCCTCCAACCATCCCCTCTGGCACAGCCTCTCTGAGCACCATCCTCTGCCGAGCGCACTATGACGCCCCAACCACCGACCACTGGCAACATAACTCAGAGGACTGGGGGCCTGTTCTTCCTAGCAGAGACCTGGACCTCACAACAGCAGCAGGAATGCTTGCAAGGACAAGTGCCAGGAGGGAGATCAGTGGGGAGGGATGAATTGACAAGGGAGTCAGATAGGGAGTGATCCCTGTGCAAAGCAGAAAGTGGGAGGAGGAAAAAATGAGTTTAGTGGTGGGATCCCATTGGAGATGGCTGAAATTATGGAGCATTATGTGCTGGATGCAGAGGCTGGTGGGGTGGTAGATGAGGACAAGAGGAAACCCTATCCCTGGTGGGGTGAGAGCAGATGCTTGCAAAATGGAAGAGATGCGGTTGAGGGCAGCGTTGATGGTGGAGGAAGAGAAGCCCTTTTCTTTGAAGGAAGACATTGCCTTCATTTTAGAATGAAATGCCTCATCCTGAGAGCAGGTGCAGTGGAGACGGAGGACTTGAAAGAAGAGGGTAGCATTTTTTACATCATCAGCTCTGAGAATAGGTTAGAAATTAGGATACCCAGAATCTACCAAGACAGAACATGAACCAGAAAAAAGGGCTCAGGAGAAGCTTTACTCTTGTATTTACAAGAAAATTATTCAGGACTTTATTTGATGTTTTCTAAGTGAAAATCATTTTAAGTTTAATTTGCTATAATTAGTTATCAAATAACATTATCCTCAGCAATGCATTTCAGAGTACATAACACTTGAAGAAATGTAATGTCCTATTATTAGATCAGTCATGGGTTCTCTATACAGGCAGGAGTTTTACACTGAACAAAGAACAATCTCATTTTCTAAATACTAGTAGTCACAGGTATGGAAGATTAGCACTGATGTCAAAATATTGCCACTTCTTAAGGGATTAGTAGTCTTTTATAATGTAACCAACAGCCCTAAAGGTCTCTGTGAATTTGAGGACTGATCTTTATATGAAAGACATACAAACCAATTAACTCAGGTAATCAACAGAACCATCTTCCTTCCATCCACAGCTGACTTTTAAGCTTGAGCGGTTCAGGAAAACTCTGTTAACCCAGCAGTGAGATAGGTGCACACGCAATAGTCTGCTGATGCTGGAGTCTGCAGCAACAAACAATGTGCTGGAGGAACATGCAGCATCCGTTGGATGAAAATAATTGTTAATATTTTGGTTTAAAACCTGCAACTGGACCAAGGGTAGGAGAGGCAAGATGGCCAGTATAAAGAGGAGAAAGGGAGCAGAGGATTCCAAAGTGATTGGGGGACCGAGGAGGGGTGTAAGGTGACAGGAAGGTAGTGCCCATTAGGGAAAGGGAGCAGGGATGAAGTTGGAAGACTGATAGATGAGACAGACAAAGGGAGAGAGGTGAAAGAAAAACATAATGAGCAAGTGGAGGCGAGAGGAGTGTGGAGATAGGATACAGTTGCTGAAGGGAGATGAGCAGGAACACATTCTCACTGCTTAAAATGGGAACCATTAGGAGAGCGATGAATGACATTTGAACCCAATGGGAGTTGGTGGGTATGAAGTGACTGGATGGTGCAAAGAGGGGGAAGGGCATCTAGATAAGTGAAGATAGGCTAGGGATAGATCAGAAAGGGCCACAAAAGGGAGGACCAGGCAGTCAGTAAGTGAGGAAGGTGGATGGGGGGGGGGGTGACGAGAAGAAAACAAAAGAATAGGGTTGGGGTGTGATCACCTAAAATCAGAAAACTCATTGTTCTTGCCATTATGTTGTGGAATACCCAAAGACAATAGAAAGTGTTGTTCCTCAGCTTGTGTAGGGCTTCATCGTGGCAGTAGAGAAGGGCAAGGCTGGACAGGTCAGTCAGTGTCAGAATGGGAAAGGGAATCTCAGGATGATCATCAAGGACTGAGTGTAGGCGATCTAGGAAATAGTCACTGAATCTGCACTTGATCATGCCAATGTAGAGTGGGCCACATTGAGACTGGAGGAGATGCATGTGAACCTTTGCCTCACCTGATAGGACTGTTCAGGTGTCTGGATCGTGGTGAGGGAGTAGGTGTAAGGACACGCATTACGTCTACTGCAAGAGCAGTGGAAAGAGGCAGGGTGAGGGAGGAATAGGTGTAGAGGGATGGAGTCATGGATGGAGGGTCCCTGCAGAAATCAGAAAGAGGTGGGGAGGACATGATTTGGCTGCTGGTGGGAGCTTGTTGCCTCTGAAGGAAATGACAAAGGACATGATAGATGTGAAGGGTCATTGGATGAACAGTAAGGACCAGGGCAGTTCTATCTCTGTTCTGTCTGGGAGGTGTTGACGTGAGAGCAGTAGTATGAGAACCAGAGGAGATACAAGTTCTGGGATACATCCACCACAACAGAAAGGATGGCACACTTCCTGGAAAAGAGGAAATTTCAGATGTCCTAGAACACAAACCCTCATCTTGAGAGCAGATACAGCAGCAATGAATAAATTGGGAGAAAGGAATTGCATCCCTACAAGAAACAGGTTGGGAAGAGATGTGGTCTAAGTAGCTGTAGGAATTGGTGAGTATATAGTAAATATCAGTGAGTAATTTGTCTCAAGAGATACAGACAGCAGACTCAGGACTTTGGTGATGCTGGTCTAGGTGATTTTCCAAAAATTCAGATTTTATTCTATTAATATTCTAACCCACTTCCTACTCACCTTTTCTTTAGATGTTACTCCTGGAAAATTTAAAGGGTGGGAAAGAATTCAAGTAATTGAATGTAATTAAGGCTTAATCTCTGGGGTACTGGCCTAGGAGAGGACACTGACATTTGGGTGCTTACTGTTCCAGTGGATTTACAGGATTTTACTGACAATGTTGGTGGCATATTTTTAGTACAGTCATTTGACTGTTTATGCTATTTCAAGTCCCTGAAGCAAACAGGAGAGTGGGGAATGTTGCTGCCCTAAAGACCCTGAGTTTTGTTTGTCAGGTTTGAGATTTTGATAAAAAAAAATTTTTTTCATCAATCTAGTGCATTGAAGCTGATGGATAATTTTCTCAATAATAACTGCTTTCAGTGAGAGGTGCCTTTGAAGATCATGAAGAGATTTACATCCTCCAGAGTCAAACTGTGAGTCTTTATATGTGATTTTGTACAGCAAAATGCCACATTGTATGAAGGTGACCAGGTTGTGCACTACTGATTAGAACTTGCAAATATAAAGGCTTTTCCTTCAGCCACTACTGTCATGGAGTATTCAAAATTATTTGATGGTATTTCCTGTATACACTATAAATGAGAATAAAATAATTGTTTCTCCAGATCCGATGCCCTGTAAAAAAAAAGATAAAGAACACAATAATAAAAAACAATAAATCTAAATACTGTACATAAGATAGTGTATATACATAAATTGGTTGTATGTCCATAAAATGAAACTAGGCTTTAGATAAGGTGACTGACAGGAAATGAAAAATCAGTGGTGGAGTTAGTAGATGAAGGTGCTGATCAGTCTTACTGCTTGTGGGAAGTAATTGTGATGCTACATAGCCTCCTCCCTGATGGGAGTGAGATGACCAGTCCAGAAGCAGGGTGGGTTGGATCCTTCATGATATTGCTGGCTTTTTTCAGACACCTTTCTGCATATGTTGTATGGTGGGTAGGTTGGTGCCGGTGATTTATTGAGCAGTTTTGGCTACCCACTGTAGAGCCATCCTGTCCACCACAGTGCAGCTTCTGCACCAGACAGCGATGCAACTTGTCAGGGTGATCTCTACCGCACGTTGTAGAATGATGTGAGTATGGATGTGCAAAGTCCAGCCTCTTCAGAAAGTAGAGAAATTGGATGCATTTTGGGATCATGAAAGGTTGTGTGTGATGCACACTACCAGGACTTTGAAAGTGCTTGCAGATTCCACTGCTGTGCTGCCGATGTAAAGAGGGGTTTGAGAAGTGCGAGTTCTCCTGAAGTACTTAGCCAGCTCTTTTGTCTTGTTGACACTAACAAGAGGTTATTTGCCTAGCACCAGGTTTTGAGCTCTTCCATTACCTCTCTGTAGGCTGCCTTATCACCCCTGTCCAACCACCGTCATGTCGTTGGCATGCAAAGAATTAAGTCAAAACTGGGTCCAAATAATGCAGAATGGTGGGACTCACAAGAAAGTTAGGTACGAGGTTCAGGGCGGTTTAGGGACATTGGCAGATAGTGCAGATTGGTTGGTGAATGGGTAGAAAATTTGGGTTAGCAGTTGGTAGTGGTTTCAGGCTCCTGATTGGAAAGAGGTGTCAGCTGCTTGAGAATAAAAATCTCATCGCCACCTTCACATGGGCAATGAAGGATGGGCAATAGATAAATGCTGGTTTAGCTGGTGACGCCCACATCCCAAAAGTGAATACATTTAAAAGAAGGTGGACTCTGCCTCTGGAAATTAGCAGCAGCTCTGGGGATAGGCAGGCGAGATGGTAAGCAAGGTGTTCTTTATGGGGTTGGACCAGTATGAGTGCAGAGTGGCTGGTTGTTGGCAACTGGTCAAGGGTTGTTAGTCAGGGATCTAGTTTAGGGAACTGGTTTGGAAGATAATTTATTGTTACACTGTGAAGTAATAGTGGTTCTAGATGCTGGAAATAGGTAGTGGAGTTAGGATGAGCATTAGCACAGGATCATATCAGGAGATAGCTGAAATGAGATAACAGTATTTCTGAATTAGATAATTTCGATTATTCATAGTGAGGTTTTAAGTATTATGTTCTGCAAATCTTTTCCTGGTTGCTGCACTATTTACACAGTACTGCATGAAGTGGTGAAGGAGATCCTTTGGGAATTTGAATACCAATGCATGATTTAGTTGAGAAAGGCGACTTCACAAGGCAAAAACAATTACAGATACAACACTGCCGGAGGTATTTTGTCAGCATTTCCTATTATGTTGGAAAATGAATTTGTAACATATTTGCCTGCCACTATGTGAAAGGAAGACTGTTTTCCCTGCCTGTGTTTCACCACGCAGAAGGAGTTATATCTCCTATAAGCTTGCAGGATTGGGAGTGGGTTTTTGGAGCTGTATCCAGAGCTCACAGCATGGCCTAGACCTGATGTAGACTGGGAAACCACTTCACCGAGCACCTATGCTCCATCCGCCAGAAAAAGCAGGATCTTCCGGTGGCCGCTAATTGCAATTCTACTTCCCATTTCAACATGTCAGTCCATGGCCTCCTCTACTGCCGCGATGAGGCTACACTCAGGTTGGAGTAGCAACACTTGATATTCCATCTGGGTAGCCTCCAACCTGATGGCACGAACATCGATTTCTCAGACTTCTGGTAATTGCATCCCCTTTCACCATTCCACCATTTCCACTTCCCTCTCTCACCTTTTCTCCCTAACTGCCCATCATTTCCCTCTGGTTCTCCTCCTCTTCCCAACTTCCATGGTACTCTACCATCTCCTATCAGATTCCCTCTTCTCCAGCCCCTTTATCTCTTTTACCTATCAACTTCCCAGCTCTTTACTTCACCCCACCCTCTCACCCAGTTTCACCTCTCACCTTGTGTTTCTTCATCCCTTCCCCTCACCTTCTTACTCTGACTCCTCATCTTTTTTCTCCAGTCCTGATGAAGGGTCTCAGCCCAAAACATTGCCTGTAGTTTTTTCCATAGATGCTGCCTGGCCTGCTGAGTTCCTCCAGCATTTGTGTGTGTGTTGCTTTGGATTTCTAGTATCTGCAGATTTTCTTATCGAAAGTTAGTGCACAGCAATGTCCAGTTGAAAGGTGTTAATAAATGACACGCTCCCTTAACTGGTTGTTGTGCTGTGTAATTCCTCTGCATGGGTGGTAATCAATGTGATCATGATACCGGTGGTCAGAGTAATTCACAAGATCATAATTTTCTCTTTCCGGTGAGTGTTATCATCTGAGGTGTCTGCAGTCATTTAATTTAGACCCCATGATCGCCTCTAAAATTTAACATGCCTTACCTTTCATTGCCTGAGCCCTAAGATCTCAAATTTTCCCTCCCAACCTTTACATTGGCCAGCCCCATCACCCATCATCTTTCTATCTTAATTAATGCCTAGGTATCTGATGAAACTTCTAATCATCTGTCTT
The DNA here is from genome assembly GCF_030144855.1 of Hypanus sabinus. Lineage (NCBI taxonomy): Eukaryota > Metazoa > Chordata > Chondrichthyes > Myliobatiformes > Dasyatidae > Hypanus > Hypanus sabinus. The sequence goes on from NC_082706.1 coordinate 160,401,648, forward strand.
AATATTTCTACACATAACTCCGTGTCATATTTCATTTGATATACCTAAACAAAGCACTTGAGACACTGTTTTAAAAATCAAAACTACTGCAGTTCATGGAATAAAATACAAACAGAAAATGCTGGAAAAACTGGAAAAATAGGCTACATCTGAGGGAAGAGAAATAGAGTTAACATTTCAGGTGGAAAACTCCTTTGACTGTCCAGTTCTGATGAAGGGTATTTGATCAGAAATGTTAGCTCTTGTTCTGTGCTGTCTCCGTGCAGTTTGACTGAATGGATTTTCCTCAGATGTGGAAGACATGTTGACAGGCTTGAACTGCTACTGTAAATCAGTGGTAGTAGAAGTGAGGTGAGGGGGTGGCATTTTAAAGAAAGTAGCTTAAATGGAAAAAAGTGGCTGAGTGGGACGTGTGGGATTTCTCTGATGAGCTAGATGGTCTCTTTCTATGTCATAAGGAAATATGAGACATATGGGCTCCCCACATGAAACATTTAGAGTTCAACCTGAAACCAAGTTCCTTTTGTCACCCACGGTTTCCTTATTAATGACCTTCATGTTCCTCCTTTCTCATCTGTGCAATAACACTGTCCTCTGAAGTTTTGGGTCCTCTAAGAATGTGAATTTAGGAATACCAAATTTAGGAATCCTCATTTCTTCAAGTAATTGCCCTTACAGAACGCCACCGATATTACTAATATGAGCTCAGGTCCATAATGCCTCTGTACTAAAGCATCACACACAGAATGCTGGAGGATCTCAGCAAGTCAGGCAGCATCTATGGAGGGGAATAAACAATTGACATTTCAGGCCCAGTACTCAGTTTATCTCTTCCTATAGATGCTGCCTGGCGTTGTTGAGGTCCTCCAGCATTTTGTGTGTGTTGAGTTAGATTTCCAAGAGCTGCAGACCGCCTTGTGTTTCTGACTCTGTACTAGATTTTTTTTTCTCAACTTCCCTGACTTTTCCACTGAGCTACAGGGAGTGACGATAGCAAGAGATATGGAGTTTCAGTCTACTTGAACCTTCCCTAGTAATTGTGATGAGTTGTTGTTTTATGCCATTAATAATGAAATCTTTCATGAGCATATTAATCTATTTTATTTATACATGCAGTGCAGTCATTGAATAATTGATCTTTGAAAATAACAAACACATATAATTGACCACAGCTCGTAGATTTATTTTGTATTTAGTTAGAACAAGCTGAAGAATATGCTGCTTTCAGCCTTCTGTTCTCAGTTTTGGATCTCAGTGTTCTTGGCCAAGTATTAAGGCATCTTTTCAGTTGCCCTTGTTTCCTGCAGGTCACCCTTTAAAAAAAAGGCTTCATCTGCTCACTGTTTGATCCAATCTGTTGTTCATTTTCTCCATCTGTGTAAACCAAATTTTCTCATATTTAATAATGGCAACATTATCAAAGATTGTTCTGCTTTTCTACCATTTTGGCACTCTTCGACCATCAATGATGTGAAGCTATTGGTCAAAGGGAAAATCACCACATTACTGTTAAATTTGATCTGTTCTGACTGAAAACTTCGCCTGCATCATTTAGTGTGTGTTTGGTGCAATGTTATTAATCTCAAATGATTCTCTTCATAATTCACTCATCATTCATGTCAAAACTAATAATAAAAAGATTATTCTCATGAGAACAGTGAATTTACTGCACTATCCTAAGTGTCTCTCTGCAGACAAAGTCTGAGAGGATTGGATAGAGACAACATGGATTTATAAAAGGAAAATCACATCTGATAAATCTGTTGGAGCTTTTTGAGGCTGTCACCATCAGCATCAATGAGCACAATCCAGTTGATGTGTTGTGCTGTGACTTTCAGATATTTGAAAGAGTCCCACACATGAGGTTATTAACAGAGTGCAGGATATTGGGGGGGGGGGGAATATTCTGGTGTTGACTGAGGATTTGTTTGCAGACAAAAATAGAGCGTTTGAATAAAAGGGTGATTTTCATTTAAGAGGCTGGGATTCATGGGGTGCTCCAGGCATCATTGCTGTTCACTGTCTGTATCACTGATTTAAATAAGAAAAAACAATTTTGTTAATGTTAGTATGGGTGTAAGGAAATTGCAAAGAAGGATCAGTTGCAAAGCAGAGATTGTAGCAAAAGTTTTCCAGATTAATTTCTAGGATGGTGAGTTTGTCATACCAGGACAGAATAAACAGATTGGGGCTGTGTACTCTCCTGAGTTTAGAAGAATGAGGTTGAAAGGTTGAAAGGTCTTCGTATTCAAAGGGAGGTGTCTGTCCTAATGCACAGATTGTATGAAAGTACAACAAGCAATTTAGGAAAACAAACAAGATGTTGGATTTAAGTACAAAGGTAGAGACAGTCTGATATGACAATCTGGAATTTTGCAAAATATGAAATACAAGCAGGAGTGCTGGAAATACTTAGCAGTTCAGGCAGCATTTGTGGGAAGAGAAATGGTTCCAGAGTTAGGAGAGTGAGAAAACTAATTATTTTCAAGTTGCAGAAAAGATTAAAAAGACAGGGTGGTAGATGTTTCTACAGGGGCTTTAATAAGGCTCTTGGCGGGCTGGTCCGAAGTGTAGATCACATATGATCCAATGTGAACTAGCCAATTGGATAGAAAATTGGCTTAGTAGTGGGAGGCAGAATAATATTGGAAAGTTGCTTTTCAGACTGGAGGCCTTGATCAGTGGTCTACCACAGAGATTGTACTGGATTCCCTGTTTGTCACATATGTTAATGATTTGGATGAGAACATTAGTGGCATGTTTGGTAATTTTGCATGTAACATCAAACCTTATGGTGAAAATGATCAAATAAGGTTGTTTAAGGTTGCAACAGGATCTATATTTATTGGGAAAGTGGGCAAAGGAATGGTAGTTTGGTTTAAACCAGAGAGGTGTGAAGTAATGAATTTTGGGAAGTTAAACCAAAGCAGGGCATTTACTGGAAGGGTCATGGAGATAGCTGTAGGTCAAAGAGAGACTTAATGTACAAGTACTGTACCTAGATTATCTAAAAGTAGTGACACGTGCAGACATGGTAATGAAGAAAGCATTTGGCAAGCTTGCCTTCATTAGTCAGGGCATTGAGAGCAGGATTTGTGATGTCATGTTACAACTGTTCATGATGTTGGTGAGACAGCAGTTGGAATATTGTGTGCATTTCCGGTCACAATGCCATAGGAAAGATGTGATTTAGCTAGAGAGGGTTATTAGGAGTGGAAGGCTTGAGTTCTAAGAAAAAATTATATAAATGGAGCCTGTTTTTCTGGTGCAAAGGAGGCTGAAGGAAGACATTATTGAGGTTTATTACATAAGGTAGATAGGTTCAGTTTTTTCCCTAGGGTCAAGGAGTTTGAAACTTGAGAGCTTTGTTTTAAACTGAGACAGAAGGATTTAAAAGAGATCAGAGTTGCAAGATTTTCCACACAGACAGTGATGGGTATTTGGGGGAAAAAGCTGCCAGAAGAAATGGTTAAAGGTATTGGGGCAGGTTTATGTATAGGAATGGTTTAGAGGGATATGGGCCAAATGGAGGCAAATGAGACTTAATTGTCTTCTTAATTGGTATGAGATGAAGTGTCTTTTTCTGGGTTGTATAATGCCGTGGCTATTATGTATGGGTAGGACAACGACAATCTGTCTTGGGGGGTAGGGGGTGGTGAGGACAAGGATTGCATGTGATAAGCTGTTGAGGAAATCATCTAATGTATAAGATAACCAGGGTAGTTGGAGAGAGAACATGTAAAACAGAAAAGTTTATATCAGAACTGTAGGAAGAGCAAGCAGTTTGTACAGAGTATATAGAGAGTTTGTATATAGTGCAATCAGAAGAACTAGTTATTATTGATGGATAAACTTTAACAGAACTGGACAGTCGAGATACAAACAGAAAAAGCAAATTATCTGAAATTGTTGAAGTTGATATTGAGTTGAAAAGATTGAAATGTGTCCAGTGGATAAATTGTTCTTTCTCTAGCTTACAATGATCTTTTTTTTTTACCTGTAGGAGGCTATAGACTGACAAATCAGAGTGGAAAAGAGATAGGATTTGCAGTTGCAGTTAACTGGAAACTATGGGTGTCTGATGACAGAATGCAGATTCTCGGTTAAAAAAACACACACCCCAATCTGTGTTTAGCATCAGATGTATTCACAGTTATAGATGGGAAGGAACTATATTAAGAAAGGAAAGTTAGAGTCAAGGAGGGAAGAAGTAAGAACAGGTTGAAAATATGGGTCTGTCTGCAACAATATGATAGATATTTTTTAGTAAAAGGTATTGGCTCCATTATACATTGATTATTTCAATTTCCATTGTGATTACTTTTGTGCCTTATTGCTCCTGTTTATCTTGCTTACAAATAAATCTATCAATGGACCTAAGCATTAGTTATAACATTTGGTATTCAGCACCTTTTGAAGAGAAATATATATATACATGATTTTCTGTGGTCACTATCAAAGTAAATGAATAAGTATTATTTGTGACCATAACAGTGGATAATGAGAAAAATATGCTTGAATGCTTTTCTGTAGAATAGGCTTTTAGATGTAAAATTGTTCACATTAACATTCCTTAAACAGTCTTTGATAAGCTACTAGATTAGATCATGCTGACCTGGTCCCCATGTCGGGAAGTACCATCTGCTCAGAGTGCTTGGAAGTTTATTGTTGTGAAACTGAATGACTCACATGATTATAAAGCAATTGAAGATTGATTACCTCAGAACTTTGCATATATAGACTTCGTATTTTAATAAATACATTTCATTTATCATTCTGCATATGGATTTTAGCAAGGCACTTGACAAGGTTTCCTTTGGTAGAAAGTCAGGCGCATAGATTTGGAATTAGCTTGCTCACAGAAGGCAGAAGGTGGGAATAGATGGATTGTATTCTGATGGGAGATCTATCACTAGTGATGTTCTGCAAGGATCTGTTCTGAGACCTATGTTCTTCGTGACTTTTATAAATGACTAAGTTGAGGACGTGGAAAAGTGAGTTAGGAAGTTTGCAGATGACATGAAGGTTAGTGGTGTTATGGAAGAGGAAAATGTTGTCATAGGTTACAATGGGACACTGACAGGATGCGGGACTGGGCTGAGAAGTGGCAGATGGAGTTCAACCTAGAAAAGTGAGATATGATTTACTTTGGAAGGTCGAACTTGATGGCAGAGTACAAATTGAAGGATTCCTATAAGTGTAGTCTTGGGGTTCACATTCACAGATCGCTCGAAGTTGCTTTGCAAGTTTATAGGGTGTGTCATGGTCCTGACTGAACAGCAGCAGGCATCCAAGTTTCAGTGCTCCAATTCCCTGGAGTACAGTTAGCTGACACTCTCCCCTTAAGGCTCAGACTGCCAGTTACTGCCTGCTACATTCCTTCATGGAAAGTCTGTACTTAAAGGCCTGATGCTGAGCACTCAGTGCTCAATCATAGGACGTATACTTCTAGTGCCACAGCTTGTGATTTTGCCTTTAGATTTCATTTTTGTTGTCTTGTTTACTTCAAGTCTGAGTCTGAGTCTATCCTAGACCTCACTTGACACTTGAGGACACATCATCCATAGTTCTCTTGTTACAAGGGTGGTTAAGAAAGCATAGAGTGTATTGGCCTTCTTTAGTCAAGAGATACATGTCAAGAACTGCAAGGTAATGTTGCAGCTCTATAAAACTCTGCTTAGACAACATGGAGAATTGTATTCAGTTTTGGTTGCCTCATTATCGGAAGGATGTGGAAGCTTTAGAGAGAGTGCAAAGGAGATTTAAGAGGATGCTGCCTGGATTAGAGTGCATGAAGAAAGGTTGAATGAGTTAGGGCTTTTCTCTTTGGATCAAATAATGGTGAGAGAAGACTATAAGAGGACATACTTCTAGTTGACTGGAGGAAAGTATGAGGGGGATGTTTGATTTAGGTTATTTTACACAGTTAGTAGTAAGTTCATGGAGCACACTGCTGTGGGTAGTGGTAGAGGCAAATACATTAGCAACCATAAGACATAAGAGCAGAATTAAGCCATTTGGCCCTTGGAGTCTTCTCTGCCATTCCACCATGGCTGCTTTATTATCCCCATTAACACCATTCTCCTGCCTTCTCCCTGTAACCTTCGACACCCTTACCAGTAAAGAACCTAACAACCTTTAAATATACCCTATGTCTCGGCTTCTACAGCCATCTGTGGAAATAAATTCCACAGATTCATCATCCACAGACTAAAGAAATTCCTCTTTGTATATGTTCTAAAGGGACATCCTTGCATTCTGAGGCTGCGCCCTCTGGACCTAGACTCCCCTACTACAGCAAACATCTTCTTCACAGCCATTCTATCTAGCATCTTCAATACAATCAGATCCAGAAACTAGTTTAATATCACTGGCATATTGAGTCACAGAAACAGGGCCTTTGATGCATCTACTTGAAGTCCAACCATTTGAACTGCCTAGTTCCATTGGCCTGTTCCCAGACTATATCCCTTCCATCGCTGCCCCTATCCAAACTTCTCTTAAATACTGAAATCAAGCTTGCATGTATCACTTGTGCTGGCAGCTCATTTCACACTCTCATGACCCTCTGAAAGAAAAAGATTCCCCTCATGTTCCTCTTAATGATTTCACCTTTCACCCCAGCACATGACCTCTGGTTGTAGTCCCACCCAAGCTCAGTGGAAAAAGCCTGCTTGCACTTACCCAATCTATACCCCTGCTTATTCCGAAAGCTCCATAAAATATGTCATGAAATTTGTTAGTTTGCAGCTTTCAGTTACACAATTCAATGATATTCTTCCTCATTCTTCTAAACTCCAGCAAGTATAGGTCTAGAACCATCAAATGCTCCTTATATGTTAACCTATTCAAATCTTCTTCTTCTTCTTATTATTATTATTCAAAAATAGTACAAGCACATCAAAGTAACAACACTTACAATGCCCCAAAAAAGAAGAAATTATCTTAAGGATTAAAAAAATTTTGTGAATTAAAAAAACCCCTACTAAGCAAGAAAAGTGAGGAAAAAAAAAAGAAACCCATTGGAACTACAACCCTGGAGCCATGCATCATACAAAAAGCTTCTAAAAATAAACATCAAACTGCCAATAAGAAAAAAAGATATATAAAAAAAATTTACATTTAGATCGTGGAGGAAATCTAGCAATTAACTGAAATGATAATAGCAAGCAAATGAGCCCCATCTCTTCTCAGGATCAAATAAAGGTTCAAAGGTTCGACTTCTAATTTTCTCCAAGCTAAGACACAGCATCACTTGAGAGAACCATTTTGACAAAGTAGGAGCTGATATATCCTTCCATTTCAACAAGATGGCCCCCCCAGTTATCAATGTAACAAATGCAATAACATGTTGGTCTTATATGTTAACCTATTCATTCCTGTGAACCTCCTCTCCAATGCCAGCACATTCTTTCTTAGATAAGGGCCCAAAATTGCTCAGAATATTCCAAGCATGATCTGACCAATGCCTTATAAGGCCTCAGAATTACATTCTTGTTTTTATATTCTAGTCTTCTCAAAATGAATGTTAGCATTTCATATGCCTTCCTTACCACCAACTCAACCTGGAAATTAATCTTTAAGAAATCCTGAACAAAGACTCCCAAGTCCTTTTGCACCTCTGATCCCTGAGGTTTCTCCCTGTTTAGAAAATATTCTGTGCTTTCTCTTTTGGTGGGCTGAAATCAGTGCAGGGCCAATAAAAAGAACAAGTTTGTAAACAGAGCTGCCATTGTTGGAGTGGGCTAGTGTTAGAGTGGTGTGACTTTGGCTCAACGGGCTCAGACAAGACCAAGTAGAGGTTTTAAATAATTAAGTAAGAATGTTTTTTTTTCTGTTAGTACATAGCTAGTGCACTGAGAATGGATCCAGAGGTAGTTGTATGTTCCTTGTATGAGATGTGGAAAATGTGGGAGACCTCCAGACTCCCTGATAACTACATCCTCATGAAGTGCATCGAGTTCAGCTCATTAGAGGCTATTAAGAAAATGGAACTGCCGCTGGATAACCTTCAACACATACATAAAAATGAGGTGATAGCAGCCACAGGGAGGTAGTCACCACTAAATTACAGGAGAAAGGTACCTGGGTGATGGTCATGAGAGGGAAAGTGATTAGGCAACCAGTACAGAGTACTCTTGTGGCTGTTCCCCTCAATAACACATATGCCACTTTGAATACTGTTGGGGGGGTGATGCATCAGGAGGAAGCTACAGTGAACAGGCTCCGTGGCTCAAATTGGAAGGGAAAAGAAGACGAGTGCTGTAGTGATAAACAATTCCGTATTAGAGGAGCTGAAAGTAGAGTTGGTAGACATGAAAGAGACACCCAGATGGTATGTTGCCTCCCAGTTGCCAGGGTCAGCCATGTCTCGAGTTGGGTCTATGGCATTCTGAAGGGAAGAATGAACAACCAGAAATCATGATACATAAAGGTACCAATGACGTAGGTAGGAAAATGGAGAAGCCCCTGAAGAGAGAATATCGGAAGTTAGACAGAAAGCTGAAAAGCAGGATCTCCAGGGTAGTAGTCTCTGGATTACTGCCTGTGCCACATGTCAGTGAGGGTAAGAATAGGATGATTTAGCAGATGAATGCATGGCCGATGAACTGGTGCAGGGAGCAGGGTGTCAGATTGCTGGCTCATTCAGATCTCTTCTGGGGAAGGTATGACCTCTACAAAAAATGATTGGTTACACCTGTACCAGAGGGTACCAATATCCTTGAGGACAGTTTGCTAAAGATGTTGGGAAGGGTTTAAACTAATTTGGTAGGGAGATTGGAATTGGAGTGATAGGGCTGAAGATGAGGCAGTTGGTATACAACTAGGTGGAGAGTGTAGTGAGGGTGTGAGGAAGAACAGGCAGACAATTGGGAAAAATTGCAGTCAGTGTGATGAGTGACAGTACAACAGGGGGCTAAAATCAAAAAGGGTAATGAATACAGGACTGAAAATGGTATATTTGAAAGCATCCAGTATACAGAATATGGAAGATGATCTTGAGATGCATTTAAAGGTTGGTAGGTATGATGCTGTGGGCATCTCTGAAGCATGGCTGAACAAAGATCATAGTTAGGACCTGAATATCCAAGGATACACATTGTATTGAAACGACAGGCAGGGAGGTAGATAGGGAGGGATAGCTCTATTGGTAAAAAATGAAATCAAATCCTTGAAAAGAGGTGACACAGGATCAGAAGATGTAGAATCCTTGTGGGTAGAGTTAAGAAACTGCAAGGGTAAGAAGATACTGATGGGTGTTATATATAGGCCTTCAAACAATAGCCAAGATGTGGGCTACAAATTACAATGGGAGGTAGAAGAGACTTGTAAAAAGGGCTATGTTGCAATTATTATGGGGAATTTCAATATGCCGGTAGATTTTGAAATTTCGGTTGGTGCTGGATCCCAAGAGAAGGAATTTGTAATTCGGAAGGTGCAGGAAAGATACATCCCAAAGATGATGCAACACACATGTATTTCCAGCATCAGCAGGTTTTCTCTTGATTGTGATTTGCCAAATATGAAGAAGTATTCCAAAGGGAGAATGAGGCAATGGTGGCTGACAAGGGAACTCAAGAACACTATAAAAGCAAAAGACAGGGCATATAACATAGTAAAATTTAGCGGGTAGATAGAGGATAAGCAAACTTTTAAAAGCCAACAGAAGGCAGCTACAAAATTTATAAAGTGACAAAAGGTGAAAACAGTGAATATCAAACCATTGGAAAATGATGGTGCAGAGGTAGTAATAAGGGAAAAAGAAATCACAGATGGACTTAATAAATATTTTGCAGCAGTGTTCACTGTGGAAGTCACTAGCAGAATGCCAGAAATACGAAGAATACCAGGGGCAGATGAGTGTTGTTGTTACTACTAAGGAGAAGGTACTTGGGAAGCTGAAAAGCCTGAAGTCACATAGAACAGATGGACTGCACCCCAAGTTCTGAAAGAGGTAGCTAACAAGATTGTGGAGGCATTACTAACAATCTTTCAAGAATCACTAAATTCTGGAATGGTTCCTGAGGCCTGGAAATTTGCAAAGGTCACTTCACTCTAAGCAGGAAAGGAGGCAAAAAAAAAAGGAAATTATAGGCCAGTTAGCCTGACTTCAGTGGTTAGAAATATGTTGCAGTATGTTTAGGGATACTTGAAGGTACATGATAAAATAGGCCAAAGTTAGCCAATGGTTTTCTAAAGGGGAAAACTTGCCTGACAAATGTCAGAATTCTTTGAGGATAAAACAGACAGGATTGACAAAGGAGACTCAGTGGATCTTCTTTATTTGGATTTTCAAAAGGCATTTGACAAGGTACACGTGAGGCTGCTTAACAAGATAAAAGCCAGAAAGGTACTAGCAAGGATAGAAGATTGGCTGACTGGCAGGAGGCAAAGAGGGAGAATAAAGGGAGCCTTTTACATCAGGCTACTGGTGACTACTGGGGCCGGTGTTGATACTGCTTTTATCACATTATATGTCAATGATTTGGATGAAGGAATTGATAGCTTTATTGCCAAATTTGCAAATGATACAAAGATAGGTGGAGGGGTAGGTAGTGTTGAGGAAGCAGGGTTACTGCAGAAGGACTTAGACAACTTAAGGGAAATGGGCAAAGAAGTGACAGATGGAATATAAAGTAGGGAAATGCATGGTCATGCAATCTAGCAGAAGAAATAAAGGTATAGACTATTTTCCAAATAGGGAGAAAATTAACTTGCAGTTTGGCAAGCAAGTGGAATGTTAGCATTTACATATTTTGGGTGGACTAGAATATAAAAACAAGGATGTAATGCTGAGGCTCTATAAGTCATTGGTCAGATCATACTTGGAGTATTGTGAGCAGTTTGGGGGCCCTCATCTAAGAAAAGATGGGCTAGCTTATGAAAGGATCCACAGAAGGTTTATGAAAATGATCCCAGGAATGAAATGGTTAATATATAAGTAGTGTTTGATAGCTCTGGGCTTGTACTCACTGGAGTTTAGAAGAATGAGGAAGGATCTCATTGCAACCTATCAAATATTGCAAGGTCCAGATAGAGTGGATGTGGAGAGGATGACTCCTGTACTGAGGGAGTCTAGGATCAGAGGGCACAGCCTCAGAATCAAGAGACATTCATTTAGAACAGAGATGAAGAAAAGAATTCTTTAGCTAGAGGATGGTGTATCTGTAGAATTCATTGGCACAGACGGCTGTGGAGGCCAAGTCATTGAGTATATTTAAAGTAGAGGCTGTTTGGTTCTTCATTAGTCAAGGTGACAAAGGTTGCAGGGAAAAGGCAAGAGGATGGGGTTGAGAGAGATAATAAATCAGCCATGAAGGAATGCTGGAGCAGACTCAATGGGCCAAATGGCCTAATTCTGCTCCTATGTCTTGTGGCCTTTATTCCTTATACCAAAGTGCTTAACCATACACTTCCCTACACTGTTTTTCATTTGCGACTTATTTATCCATTCTCCTAATCTGACTAAATCCTTCTGCAAACTCCCTGCTTCCTTTGCCTGCAAACTTGGCCCCAGAGTCATCAATTCCATCATCCAATTCATTGATATGTACATTGAAAAGGAACAGTCCAAATACCGATGCCTGTGGAACACCACTCATCAACAACAGCCAAACAAAAGAGGCCCCTTTATTCCCACTCTTTGCCTCCTGCCTCCTGAATGTTTAAGACTCTTAGGTAAGCATATGGATGAAAGAAAAACGGAGGTACATGTGGGAGGGAGGGGTTTGATTGATCCGGGAGTAGGTTAAAATGTTGGCACAACACTGTGGGCTGAAGGGCCTGAACTGTGCTGTACTCTTCTATGTTCCACATTCTATATTTTAATAAGTGGATGTACTTTCAAGCAATAATCTGCTCTCTAAATATCAAAGACTGAATTACAAATGAGTCCTCATTCGAAATCTTTCTGCAATTGCTCTTTCAGACTGAACCAGGCAGTATGCAGTACTGATGTCCTGTATGATCCTGAACTGAATTGAAGTAAGTACCAATCAATTACTGAGCTAAACATTTGATGGCCCAACACTGCTTTCTTGCCTTCTTTTAAAAAATAAAAAAATGCAGGTACAGGAAGTCTGAAATAAAAAGAGGAATTCTTGAAAAACTGTCAGCTACCCTTATCTAATCCTCATCTCTGTCAGCTTTGTCATCTTCTGGCTTGATTTCTTCCACACCGCTTTTCAGATTCTCTCAGTCCTGAGTAATGAGGATTTCAAGTGATCTAAGTCTCTTTTGCTGGCATCCAACTCACAATACTTATTCCTGCTACATTTCCTTCCTATTCCATTTTATCCTGTTCCGTAAAGATGTTAATATTAACCCTGTCTGGTGCTCATAACATTGTCACTATTTGCTCACACTCCTTACCTCTGCGACGTCTAGACCTGAGGGTCATATCAAACCTTTTGATGTCCCATGCCTGACTTCCTTTGGTACCCTCCATCCACTATATCTTCCAGAGCAGAGGCACAAGATGCTTGACTCCTACCTTCCACTTTGTTTTCTCCCGTTCTCCTCATTAAATGCCTTCTTAGATATCGACTATGTTGTCACGAAGCTTTCCTCATCCTGCTTCTGTTGACTCTCAGCAACTGTTCTCAGCTCAGAATGTTTGCTCTGTGTAAAGGTTCTGTATCTGGTCAAAATATAAACACTCTCTGCAATTCACTTTATCATATGCTCTCTCGATTCAACAGCCTTGGTTTTCCTTACAAGAGGGATCAAATGTCTTTATCCTTTCTGAAATTATCCTAGTAATTCTTTATTCCATTCACTCTTGTAGTACGAAATTATCCTCAGACAATGGTGATGACAGCTATCATATCAATTCCACGTGAAGTCTAACTGAAGCTCGACACAAATTTAACTTTATTTTGCCACCTTTTAATTACATCCTGGTAGAAATAAATTTTAACAATAAGTTTGCCCACTTCTAGCCTTATGAACCAATATGGTTACTTAATTTATATGTTGTGCTTTTGCATCCATAGAACACAGAACAGTACAGCACTTTACCACACAATGCTGGTTGAACCAAGTGAATTAGTAATCAAATGGACAACTAAACTAATCCCTTCCGTTTACACAATGTCCACGTCCTTCCATTTCCTTCACATTCATGTCCCTATGTAAATCTTTCTTAAAAAGCTCATATGCATCTGCAAATTATATCTTTGCTCTCTAAACCTTGTATTAGATCATTTGCTAAGTAATATTTAACCATGGTAATTTTAAGAACATGCAACACTTACATTTATCTATGAAGAAATTCATTTGCCAAAGCCCTGCCTATGCTGCAATTTTATTAATGCCTTCTTTTAATTTGTCAGCAGTCTTCTTCAGTTCCCAATCAAATTTGATGACATGCACAAATACAGAGATTGTGCATTTGATTCCAAATAACTACTTTATATTCCTTCTGTCAGCTTTTGGTCTTGTAGCCAGCTGGCTAGCCATTCTGCTACTTGTCACCTGTGGATGATAAAAAATTGGCAGCATGGCTGATGGTGATAAAGAAAGTGCGAGACTGCAGGAAGATTTAGATGGTCTGGTCAGCCAGACAGGAAAACGGTAAATAAACTTTAATGCAGAGAAATGTGAAGTAATGCATTTGGAGAGTTGTAACAAAGCAAATGAGTTTACAATAAATGGTATGATATTAAGTAATGTTGAGCAAAAAAAGTGAGTTTATAATGAAGTTAAAGGAGGAAGAACAGAGCAACAAAGTAATGATAAAGGCTCTTCTTATTCAGCAAGGATAAGAGCATAGGAACAAGGAGGCCAAGCTACAGCAGTATATGACTCTGGTCTGACTATAGTTTGAAAATTGCCACATTAACAAGAGAACAAAACTGAAGATTTAATAGGGATTTTGCCAGCACTGGAAAATGTTAGCTGTGAGGAAAGATTAGATAAGATAGAATAGTTTTCTTTGGAACAGCAAAAGCTGAAGCTTAATGAGGTGTGCGAAATTATGAGCAGCAAAGATGGAGTATTTTGGAAAGACCTATTTCCTTCAGATGATGGCTCAATAACAGCTGGGCATAAGCTTGAAGTAATTTATAGAAAGGTTAGATGAAAGAGGAGGAAAAAATAATTAGAAGGTGTGAAAAGTCAGGAACTTACTCTATGAAAGAGTAGGAGAGGCAGGAATCATCATTCCATTATAAAGTACTTGGATGTAACCTTGAAGAGCCATGATCTCCAGCGCTACAGAAAAGGTGCTGGAAGGTGGGAGAAGGTCAGTTAGTTCTTTTTCAAGTGACACGGACAAAATGGTCCAAACAATCTCCTTCTGTGTTGTAAATTATCACGATTTTGTCTATAACACGGAATCTAATCATGTGGTGTTATTTCAAAGTTGCTGTATTTCACATCTCAGAATCAGGTTTATTCTCACTGGCATGTGACGTGAAATTTGTTAACTTAGCAGCAGCAGTTCATGCAATACATAATTTAGAAGAGAAAAAATAATAAATAAAATAAAAATAATAGTAATAAATCAATCAATTACAGTATATGTATATTGAATAGATTAAAAAGCGTGCAAAAAACAGAAATAGTGTGTATTTAAAATAGTGTGGTAGTGTCCAAGTGTTCAATGTCCATGTAGGAATCGGATGGCAGAGGGGAAGAAGCTGTTCCTGAATCATTGAGTGTGTGCCTTCAGGCTTCTGTAACTCCTACCAGATGGTAACAGTTGGAAAGGGGCATGGGGGTGCTGAAGATCCTTAATAGTAGATGCTGCCTTTCTGAGACACTGTTCCCTGAAGATGTCCTGGATACTTCGTAGGCTAATGCCCAAAATGGAGCCGACTAGATTTACAGCTATCTGCAGCTTCTTTCATTCCTGTGCAATAGCACCTCTCCCCCTCCATACTAGACAGTGATGCAGCCTGTCAGAGTACTCTCCAAGGTACATCTATAGAAGTTTTTGTGTGTAGTTGTTGACATGCCAAATCTCTTCAAACTTCTATTGGAGTATAGCTGCCGTCTTGGCTTCTTTATAGCTACATCAATATGTTGGGACCAGGTGAAATCCTCCGAGATCTTGACACCCAGGTATTTGAAACAGCTCACTCTCTCCACTTCTGATCCCTTAATGAGGATTGGTATGTGTTCCTTCATCCTGCCCTTCCTGAAGTCCACAATCATCTTTTTCGTCTTACTGACGTTGAGTGCCGGGTTGTTGCTGCGGCACCATTCCACTAGTTGGCATAGCTCACTCCTGTACACCCTCTTATCACCACCTGAGATTCTACCACCAATGGTTGAATCGTCAGTAAATTTATAGATTCTGTTTGAGCTATGCCTAGCCACACAGTCATGTGTATAGAGAGAGTAGAGCAGTGGGCTAAACACACACCCCTGGGGTGTGCCAGTGTTGATCGTCAGCAAGGTGGATATGTTAACACCAATCTGCACAGACTGTGGTTTTCCAGTTAGGAAGTTGAGGATCCAATTGCAGAGGGAGGTACAGAGCCCCAGGTTCTGCAACTTCTCAAGATTCAAGAAATCAAGATCACCTGAAGAAATCAAGATTGTGGGAATGATGGTATTAAATGCTGAGCTATAGTCAATGCACAGCATCCTGACATACTGTATGTGTTTGTGTTTGTCTGGGTGGTCAAAAGCCACGTGGAGAGCCATTGAGATTGTGTCTGTCATTGACCTATTGTGGCGATGGGTAAATTGCAATGGGTCCAGGTCCTTGCTGAGGCAGGAATTCATTCTAGTCATGACCAGCCTCTCAAAGCATTTCATCACTGTTGATGTGAGTGCTCCTGGGTGATAGTCATGAAGGCAACTCACATTATTCTTTTTTGGCACTGGTATAATTGTTGCCTTTTTGAAGCAAGTGGGAACTTCCATCCATAGCAGTGAGAGGTTGAAAATGTCCTTGAATACTCCCTCCAGTTGGTTGGCACAGGTTTTCTGAGCCTTACCAGGTACTCCATTGGGACCTTCTGCCTTGCGAGGGTTCACTCTCTTAAAAGACAGCCTAATATCAGCCTCTGAGACAAAGATCACAGATCATCAGATGCAGCAGGGATCTTCACAGCTGTAGTTGTGTTCTCCCTTTCAAAGCGGGCATAGAAGGTGTTGAGTTCATCTGGCAGTGAAGCATCACTGCCATTCATGCTATTGGGTTTGGCTTTGTAGGAAGTAATATCTTGCAAACCCTGCCAGAGTTGCCATACATCCGATGTCACCTCTAACCTCATTCGAAATTGTCTCTTCACCCTTGAAATAGTCCTCCAGAAATCATACCTGGTGTTCTTGTGCAGTCCTGGGTTGCCAGACTTGAATGCCACAGATCTAACCTTAAACAAACGATGTACCTCCTGGTTCATCCACGGCTTTTGGTTTGGGAATGTACGGTAAGTCTTTGTAGGCACACACTCATCCGCACAGGTTTTACAGTAACAACTGCAGCATACTCATCCAGATTCAAAGATGAATCCCTGAATACAGTCCAGTCCACTGATTCAAAGCAGTCCTGTAGGCACTTCTGCGCTTCCCTCGTCCATACTTTCTTGGTCCTCACTACTGGTGCTGCAGTCTTCAGTCTCTGCCTATACTCAGGGAGTAGAAGTACAGCCAGGTGATCAGACTTCACATCTACAACACTATCCTTGACCATTCCCTTCTTAGCACAGCAAAGAATTACATGGCATTGATCAAACATAACTTTCCTTTCCCTTTGGAGCTCGATATTGTATTGCATTTATTTGATGTCTAATTTTTTCTGTTTATTTAGAAAATCCATTAACTTTCCTTCTACCTACATTGAGGCTAATGGTTTACAAGTTTCTGAATACACCCATATTTCTTCTTAAATACAGGTATTAACTATCCATTTGATCGCTGGCACTGCAGCATTTTCTAATGCCGTGTCAGTATATACAAGCCTTACAATTTATTCCCTGTTTCCAACCAATCCATTCCAGTGCAACTACGACACTGAAATCTGCCCAGCAATACGGAAAACTATCCAGATATGTTCTATTTACAGAAAGGAGAATAAATTCAATCTGTTCACTGATTCCTTGTTTGGGTTTTACCAGGTCCACTTAGGTCCAGGGTTCACCACAGCTCTAGAACAAAGAGCTGAATTCAAGAGATCAAGGGAGTGTGACTTCTCTTGAAGTAAATGCAGAGTGTGATCAGGTACAGCAGCAAAGTTCTCTCAGAAAACCGAAGACAATGGACATCAAGTGGAAAATATTCCAATGGTTGGAGTCATAATTAGCAAAAAGGAAGATGGCAGTTGTTTATAAACATGAGACAGACTACAGAGCTGGAAATCCAAAGCAATACACACAAAATGCTGGAGGAACTCAGCAGGTCAGGCAGCATCTATGGAAAAGAATAAACAGTCGATGTTTTAGGCTGAGATCCTTCTTTAAGACTGAGAAGGAAGGGGGGGGGGAGATGCTAGAATAAAAACATGGGGGACGGGAGGAAGGAAGCAGTTGTTGTTGGAGACCAATCATCTTAATTCCAAATCATCATTGCAGGAGATCCTCAGGCTAAAATCTAGCTGTCTTCAGTTGTTTTATCAATTACTTCATCCAGTAATGGGGTCAGAAGCTGAAATGCTTGATGATGATTAAACCGTTTTGAATTCTATTCGCAGTACCTTGTGGCAATTGAACTAGTCATGCCTGAATGCAGTAAAACTGAGCTATAATGTAGGCATGGGCTGATACATGAAACAGTTGTATCAGAAAGGCACAAAGATGGCAGGCAATGAGCACCTTCAACAAAGAGAATGTCTAAACATCTATCCTTGATATTCAAATGCGTTCTGTTGCTGAGCCCTGCCATCGATATCCTTAGACATCATTGACAAGAAACTCAACTAAATCTGTCACATAAATACTGGTTATAAGAGCAGGTTGTATTCTGGATGTACTGCAGTAAGTGCCTTCTTGACACCCCAGAGCTCTACCACTATCTGCCTTTGAGGTCAGGAATATGATGGAATACTTTCTATATGCCTAGATGAGCATTATTCTAGACACTCGACATCATCTAGGGCAAGAGAGCTCATTTGGTTGATACCCTCAATTTCTTGTTAAAGCATTAATTCCCCCCAGCACTGACACACTGCAGCTGCATGGTGTACCTTCTACAAAATGAACTGATGTTATTTGCCCAGACTACATCAACAGCATGCACAAGACCCATGACCTCAATCATCAAGAAGAGTGATTGCAGGTACATGAGAATACTGCCACCTACAGGCTCCTTTCTAAGTCATGCACCATCTCACACATTGATCACCATTCCTTTGTCATTGCTGAATCGAGATCCTGAAATCCCCTTGTCAAAAACATTATGGGATTACCTTCAGCGAAGGACTGCAGCAGTTCAAGAAGGCCGCTCACCACCATGTTCTCATTGTCAATGAATGATGTGAAATGAATGTTAGCCTTGTCAGAAATGCTCACATCATCAAAAACATTTCACTAAATATATTTTATAATGCAAAATACTAGTTGTCCAGACCAGACACTTTAAATGATTTTGATCAGTTTATTTAATCTTTCTCTACATCATAATGTTAGGCAATTATACATTCCTAACCTCACCACAAGTGATGTTGACCTGACCTGTTTCCATGGTAAGTAGTAGAAAAGGTTTATATTTCCATTACTTCACATTGACAGTCTGCAATTGTTTCTTGCCTGCCCATTTAAAGCCCTCCAGACTTTTGTTTTCTAATTATGCACTGAAAAGTTACCTTATTACATTGTGTTGCTTGATATTCATCTTCCTTAAATCTCGGTATACAGTATTTCACACCTATTTACTTTGTACCTTCTCTTACTAAGTTCATCATTGCCATAAATGATTTACTATATTCCTTTTCTCATTGCTTGATTTCTCTTATTACTTCATATGTATATGTATGTTTATATGTATGTTTCCAATTAGTTTGTTTGTTTTTGTTTGTTTGTGACATGAGTGTAATTTGCCTGTTCTTTGTGGACATGGCATTAATGCTTCCCGTTTACTTTCTATGTGATTGTTGGCCAATCTTACCTCCTAAAGTCTTTGATATTTCTAATGATCTATTCTGAATAGCTTTTCATCAGTTTTACTCCAGCCGTTTGCCTTAGGCTTTGTCATGCTAATCTCCTCTGAATTATTATTTTAAACTTTACTAAAGTCACTATTGCCTTGAGGTGCCTCTGCTTTTACTCCCCTTACCAGTTCTGGCTCATTACTCTGCCTCTGGAACAACAACATTAAATGGTTATTCATTTTTTCTGAAGGACACTGAGACTAATGATAGCAATGCCTTGGATACAATAAGCTAACTCACCCGCACAGAAAGAGGAATTCCCAGATGATGATCTGTGGTGCCATACTGTGTATCTATCTATGGAACACTTGTATCTCACTTTCTCCTTTCCAAGTGCACATGAACTGATTATTACATTCCATGAAGTGATATATTGCTATCAATGTTGATCAGTGTTGCAATGTCCTTTTTAAAAGAGAAAGCATTTTCCCCTTCCTCTTCCTCTCTGTTGGCCTAATTATAGTTTCACCATATGAGCCCTTTGTTAACATTGATGTCCAGGAAGAACCAGAGTGGCTGAGTGCAATGCATATAACAACAGTGCACTCTGATTGACATTCGAAAGATTATTGGGATGCTTGGTGGGGTTAACGTTTCCTGCCTCTTGAAATGCACCTCAGTCACCAATTCTCTTATGAGATTCCATGCAAGGGTGTGCTACATCCACAAATGGATCATTTTGTGAGGTTTCAGGGAGGGGGCATGAATGTGCACAGTAGCTGATTGTGATTGTTGGGCACAGATTGTCTCATATGACTCTCAGCCAGTGCGCTCTGCCTTTTCCCTGCTCAGGCTAACTCTCTGCAGCCAAACGAGCCACCCCGATTAAATCCCTTCCAGGATGCCCCCTGAACAAAAGGGGTGGATTGCAGAAGATCTTACATCTCTGTAAATAAGATCCCTCAGAATTCCCTGTCTCCAGAGTGATGGATTAGTACAGTATAGAACAGAAAGGCATGGAATTTCAAGAAGGAGGAAATAATTTAGCAATGGGGCTGAGAAGCAATCATGTGCATATAACCGATGGCGTGAGTATTTAACTCTCACCATGAAGAGAATAGCTGCCATTTAGCTGGAGTCCTTGGTGGGAAGGCATCGTTCAAATGAGTAATAGCTTGGAGCAGAATCATATGGCATGCATCCACAACAAATTTCCTACATGAGGTACAGCAGTCTATGCAGCTGTGGCAACACAGGACACTGCATGGCCACTTACACCTGGCTGGTAATGAGTACAGTCACAAAAGATACAAAGACAGTACATATACAGTGTTTCAACAGAAAGTTACACATATAAAGTCACAGGAATAAGAAAGAACAAGACAATCTGTCTTTATGATGAACACCTCAATGACCCTTACAATTTGCACTGTGTGTGTGTGTGTTTGCAGTTCCAGCACTATGTCACATAGATTTCCCGGAGGGGCTCCTGACATGCTTCCGAAAGGCTGTTTCCTTTCAGCTGGTTTGTGAGTTGAGAGTGAGCCTGTAAGATCCACGAGAAGCCCTTGTCTTTGAGAGGTCGGCCTCGGGCTGCTGCCCACAGCTAACTGGCGGTATTCTGGGATTGCTGGCCATGGGATATGGAGGGCACTGGCGCTAGTAACATTGTGGCTGCTTGGGTATAAAGATCTGTCATAGTCATAGAGCCTTCGGCCTATTGCTTCCACACCAACCATCCTGCCTGATTTTACTATTCCTGCAGCATCAACACAACCTTCTGCTAAGCTCTCCCAATGGTGACCCTGTGGAATCGGCTGCCACATATGTACTCTCCTAATATTACTGAACACTGATGGTTCACATAGGGTAAATCAAGGAGTGCACTCACTCCTTGTTGCAGCCTCACTGTCAACTCTTCCCACTATTATATATGTTGCTTCTGTTGTTATTTGTAAAATGTGCCTTTCAGGGCTGACTTTGTATGATTAGTGGGCAGGATAGTTTGTGTTGATCCATTGAATTAGGTTGTGTCTTATAGAACAAGACAGTTCCCATTATTCCTGGTGAAAACAACTGGCACTAAAGTGCTTTTCATCCAGTTTTGCCATTTCCTTTGGGTAACATCTCCATAAAACAAACTCCACTTAATGCACCAAAAATTCCTACAACACAACATCTGGGCACTTATCTCAGCTTTCTCTATGCATTCCTCTGCCTATGCTTTTCTATTCCTGTACCAGTAATAAATGCATGAATAAATAATTCAATGACTTCACAAAACTGTCAAAAAAATAGTCAGTAGCTGTTCCTGGAAAGATTTATTTGTTACTAATCAATAATGGTGGTGGGAGTTCTGTTACTTTATGGTACAGTCCATCTATCTGAATACTGACAGTATGTGGTAGAATATAATAAGGCAGTCTCTTGGTAGTCATGAATCAATTGATTCCTGGCTGTCTAATGAAGGTGTCAGCAGGTGCCTTCATGACAGAGTGGCATTTGTATGATCAATGAAACCTACTGTGGAGTGCTAATAAATATATGGCTTTGTGAAACCCGATACTTTTCACGTTCTAAACCAATCTTAAACACAAATGCTGAGGAAAATCAGGTTACCATCACTGGACCTTGCAACATATAATTAGATTCCATTCACGGCTGGATAGACAAACAAATTCAATTTCTTGTAAGCCCTAAGAAAATAGACTAGGCTATTAAAATTTCCTTCCAAGCTTGTTAGATATCTGCCTACTCATTTGTCTGTTTTTTGTCTGATGTTAAGATATGACAATTTCAACTTAATCTTCCTGGCTTGCACCTCCCTGAAGCTAACGTAGATAGAGTTAGAATATTCACAGATTGTTAACTCCCACTCCCAGTGGAAGGCTGTTATGTAGGCTGAATCCCAAGAATGATTGTGAATAGAGATAGTAAAATCTGTATTTTTTTTATCACATTGTCTTTCTAGTAATATTTCATCAATTAAAATGTTTAGTCAGAGAAGTTTGACATGCTCCACCCATCAGACTACATGTTTATACTTATCTCCTGCATTACTATTTCCACCTTAAAATATTGCATTTGAATTCCGTGCCTGGAAATGATTAAACATCAAGGTTGAAAATCATTTTAACACAGATTATAACACTGGATTGAAGAAATATTCTAGAATCTGTACTTTTCAAGCAATAAAGTTACACAGTGGTATATTCAATTACTTAAATTTGATAAGTGCCTGGACGCAATGACTTTTATGGGGTCAACCAAAGGTGTTATTGTATTTTTAATGTATTTTTTACAATTGAAACACCCTGTTGGACATTGGAAAGTTAAAGTACTGAAGCTCTACCCATCAGTGAGTTGCTTGGTTGTGGAGAAACTTAACTTGGTATGGTCAATGATGCCGCCTGTGCAGAGTTCAAAAACAAGTGATTATTTTAGCCACTTTTCTTGTAATTGCAAGACCCAGCTGGACGCTTGTGGTGTGGAATGCTGCGAGACCAATAATTGGAAAACAAAGGAGGCAGATAGTGGGGGAGCTGCGTGACCTTAGGCCTGGAGCCACAGTGTCACCTGTTTGCAGCTGCCCAGGGGGAGAGCAGAGTTGGATGCTCCACCGGAGTGCTGTAGACAGTGGCATGGTGTCTTTGCTGGAGCTGGTGCTACTCCCCCAACATTCGCTCAGCAGAGGACAAGCTTCATTGTGTTCAACTACAGACTGCTGCAACATTCATAGACTCAGGGATCTGGATGATATATTTTTTATGTGACTGTATTTTACTGCCACCATATATGTGCTATATGTGCCTTGTGCAGTGTGTGATTTTTGATACTGTGTTTTGCACCTTGGCTCTGGAGAAACACTATTTCATTTGGCTGTATTCATGGGTATTCATGATTGGTTGAATGATAATCAAACTTGAACTTCAGTTAAAACTTAAAAAAAATTCCTTGTTGAACTGCCAAGAGATTTTTTATTATCAAATTAAAGGAAAGACTTGTTTTTATATTTTATATGGAAGGAATTTGAGATTTTGCAGCTATAGAACATCATAATATAATAATTACAACACATTCTCCAGAAGATGGTGGATTGCAATGTGAAATAAATGCTGCTTCTAACAATGAAATAAAACTGGAAGTTAAAATGTAAGATACTAGTCCAGAGCAAAGCTGACTACCAACGGTTCCTGAGTGGAAATTAACATCTCATCGCATGCTATGGTATCTTTCCCTAAACCTGCTCTTCTATTTTACAGAAATGAATAATGAACATGAGTCCGTACTGCAGCACTATAACAACTTACCCTGCATCTCATATGTAAAACCCTTGTCACAGCTGCAGCTGAAAACAGCTTTTACACAAATGTTCTCACAAAACTTAACTGTTAATAGTTTTCATCTTCAGGTGTAAGCCAATGCTGAATGTTGTGTCATTGCCTTTATAGGCACCTGAAACTCACGTAAATGGTGCATTATTCCAAATTCCAGGTGCAGACTCATATAGATCCAAAAATCATATAATGTAGTATATATACCCCATGAACTGATACATTTGATACACAGTTGTAACTGTTGTTAGTTAGGTGTTGTTATCCAATGTTTGCACATTTTTTCTGTTTACTAGGCTTACTAAATACTAAGGAAAATAAACTGCAAATGCTACACTGACAATATTAGGATTTTGCTACTAAGAAATTCATAAGGCTGTGACAAAGGATGAGTGAAAAGAAAGTGTAATTGCCAACCTAGAGCAATAATGATGGTAGGTGCTGGACACAGCCTATGAGCTTTTTACTGCCCATTCTGCCACTGGCATTTAGGGCAGCAATGAAGATTCTCCTTAGGGTGCCGGTAGCTTCTTGGTTTTCACTTCTGTCAACCGTACAAGTCCAAGGTGGAAACTCAGGAGTACCATCACTCGCAGATGTAGAAGGATGTTTCATTGCTGCTTCCATAACAGTTTTGTTTGAACAGTCAGAGTTGTTAGCCCTGAGCTGAAGCCCTGAACCTGGATGACAGGTGGATCTCTCTTAGTCTGGCCTCTACCCTTTCACCTGCTTGGCATGGGTGACCCTACCTTAAAGCCCAGCACCACCAGCCAATATCACTCTCTGGGTCACTGAGGCAAGCAAGCCTCCAAACCACTACAAGGTTGAAGTCCCCTTGGAGAAGCCTATAAGTTGGTGGAGGGAAAAGTGTGAGTGTTTATACATTCGGTCTTTACATGGAATAAGCAGAGATGCTCTTGAAAGACAACGATGTTATCAAGGTCCAAGGAGGCAACAGAGAAGAGAGCAACATGGACATACATGAAAAGAAGAAGTTAATGATAACAGGTATTCAAAATGCCAGTAAATACATTAGCATCACAAATCAACATGAGATCTCCTGCAAGGATGTTGCAAGAATTTTGATGGGACATTTAACTAGCATTTGCAGAGATTTTCAGGAGTTATATGTATATTCATATACCAAATACTGTATATTCAGTATTTTCAGCCAGGAATAAAATTTCATGGATGGCAAATATATTGTCAATTTAAAGGCAGTGACAATTTTAGATTGGGTCCGAAGATCTCGTTTGGTTATTGAGCTCTCAGTCAAGAGGATTTAAGCAACGTGTTCGGGATGCTGAACTTTGAGGTAACATGCAGAAAAAGCCATGGGTATGAAATGGCATTGACAACAACAATGAGCAGTTTCAGTCAGGAGATCAACCAGTGGCAAGCAGGGAACAAGAAACATCCCCACAGAAGTTGTAACCAAGTCATACATGTACTCAGTGGGAAGGTAGGGCACCTGAATGCCAAAGATGGAACAGTTGTAGTCATATGCATGATACATTTGGGAGGCCATGACATAGCTGAAACCATCAAACTCAAACAACATGTTCAAGATGGGGTGCAGTGATTTAATTTCTGCCAGATAGCTCACTTTACACTTTGTGGAGGTCCCTAACGAAGGTAGCTTCTGGGAAGGAAGGTAATCGTCATTTGTTCTGGTTACAAAATGGCAAAGTAGTAGAATATCTGTGCGTGGGAAATGGTGATCAAGGAGACAGTATTGAGAGTGGTAAGGGGAAATACTGTACACAAACAGAGAGAGTTGCATTAGTGTCCTTTCAATCAAATGAAGACTTCATGATCACCACATGCAATGGCACTGTGGCCAACTGGTCAGTTATAGGGCAACACACGTATTAAGAAACATTTTCCACTGAGGCAGAGTAAGCTGAGGGGAAGCTATGAGATAGACTGCTATGTTATTAGCAGAGGCAGAGAGGTCCAATTATCAGCTGTGGTGATGGGCTGGAACTACGTGCCTGCAATCAGGGACAACAATTGTAGCAAGTTAGTTAAATTGAGACATGGTGTGATTTAGGGATAAAACAGAAAACACTGGAACTAGTCAACATATCAGGCAGCTTCATTTGGAAGATAAACAGAATTAATGTCTCAGGATAGTTTGTTGAAATGGTTTTAAGGAACTGCATTGCACAACAATAAATGCCTAGGTCCATGTTGTTGTGTATTTAGTATTTCGGTAATATTTGTTTAATATCATATGATTAACCATTCTTGTTAGTTTAATTAATTCATTATGGGTTATTGATAAAAATACATGAATGGCATAAGTTATTGTGACAGCACATCAGATGTGTGCATCTTGTTTAAAGTAAAAACAAAACTAAGACACATTTTCTTGGCTACTTGTTTCCTTTCAATTAATCTTAATGTTCCAGACTTACAAAATATAACAGTGGTGATGAAGAAGTTTTAACCAAACCTGAAATAAGGTGAATAAGTCACCTGGACCAGATGGACTACATCCCAGAGTCCTGAGAGAAGTTGCTGAACAGATAATGAATGCATTGGTCATGATCTTTCAAGAATCACTTGATACTGGCATGGCCCCAGAGAACAAGAAGATTGCAAATGTCACCCCACTCTTTAAAAAAGGGGGAGGGGAGGCAAAAGAAAGGAAATTATAGGCCAGTTAGCCTAACCTCAGTGGTTGGGAAAGTCTTGGAGTCCAATATTAAGCATGAGGTTTTGAGGTACTTGGAGACTAATGATAAAATAATTCAAAGTCAACATGGTTTCTGTAAAGGGAAATCTTGCCTGACAAATCTGTTAGACTTCTTTGAAGAAGTAACAAGCAGGGTGGACAAAGAAGAGGTGGAGGATGTCATTTACTTGGATATTCAGAAGGTATTTGATAAGTTGCCACACATGAGGCTGCTTCACAAGATAAAATCCCATAGCATTACTGGAAAAATACCGACAGTGATAGAGGAATGGCTGACAGGCAGGAGGCAATGAGTGGGTATAAAGGGGAACTTTTCTGGTTGACTGCCAGTGATTGCTGGTGTTTCTCAGGGGTGAGTATTAGGACCGCTACTTTTCACATTGTTTGTCAATGATTTAGATAAATTAATCAATGGTTTTATTGCAAGGCTTACAGATGATCCAAAGATAAGTGGACAGGTAGTTAGTGCTGAGGAAGCAATGCATTAGCAGAAAATCTCAGACAAATTGGAAGAATGGGCAAAAAAGTGGCAGATGGAATACAGTGTTGGAAATGTATGATAATGCATTTTTGGTAAAAGGAACAAAATTATCTAAGTGGGGAGAAAATTCAAACATCGGAGGAACAAAGGGACCTAGGAGTCCTTGTGCAAGACTCATGCCAGGTTAATTTACAGGTTGAGTCTGTGGTAAAGAAGGCAAATGCAATGTTGGCATTTATTTCAAGGTCAATAGAATATAAAAACAAGGAGATAATGCTGGAGCTTTATAAGACACTAGTCAGACTGCACTTGAAGTATTGTCAACAGTTTTGGGCGCTATATCTCAGAAAGGACATGTTGTCATTGGAAAGAGTCCAGAGGAGGTTCACAAAGATGATTCCGGGAATAAAGGGATTAACATAAGAGTAGCATTTGACAGCTTTGGGCCTTTGCCCACTGGAATTTAGAAGAATGTGGGTGGGGGGAAATCTTATTGAAAACTATCGAATATTGAAAGGAATAGATAAGGTGGATGTGGAGAGGATGTTTCCTATGGTGAGAGTGCCCAGAATGAGAGGTTACAGGCTCAACTTGAGGGATAATCCTTTAGAACAGAGGTAAGGAGGGATTATTTTAGCCTGGAAAGTAAATCTGTGAAAGCTCTGCCACAGACAGCTGTGCAAGCCAAGACCATGGGTATATTTAAAGCGAAAATTTATAGTTTCCTAATTGGTCAGGGCATCAAAGGTTATGAGAAAGCAGGTGTATAGGGTTCCTCGTGTTTGCCTGTATAGGGTTCACTGGGATTCTGGGATAAGCCATGATGGAATGGCAGAGCAGACTTGATGGGCTGAATGGCTAAATTCTGCTCCTATGTCTAATGGTCTTATGGACTACCTTCTGTCATAAGGTCAGAAGTGGGAATGTTCACAGATGACTGTACTATGTTCTGCACTATTCGTGACTCCTCAGTGAAGCAGTTCATACCCAAATGCAGCAGGACCTGGACAACATCTAGGCTTGGGTTGACAAGTGGCAAGTAACTTTCAAGTCACGTAAGTGACAGGCAATGACCATCTCCAAAAAGGGAGGCTCTAATCATTGTGCCTTGACATTCAGTGGCATCACCATCACTGAATCCCCTACTATCAACATCATGGGGATTACCACTGACAGGAAACTGAACTGGTCTAGTCATACAAACACCGTGGCTACCAGAACAGGTCAAAGACTAGGAATCCTGTGTAACTTGCCTCCTGACTCCCCAAAGCTTATTTACCATCTATGAGGCTCAGGTCAAGAGTGTAATGGAATATTCGCCACTCACCTGGATGAGTGCAGCTCTGTCAACACTCAGGAAGCTTGACACCATCAGTACAAGGCAGCCCACTTGATTGGAACCCCTTCTACAAGCATCCAGTCCCTCCACCATCGATGAACAGATGCAGCAGTGTGTACTATCTACAAGATGCACTGCAACAACTCACCAAAGTTCTTAAGGCAGCACCTTCCAAACCCACAACGACTACCACCTAGAAGGACGTGAACAGCAGATACTTGGGAACACCACCACTTGAAAATCTCCCTCCAAGTCACTCACCATCCTGACTTGTAAACATATTGCCATTCCTTCATTGTCACTGGGTCAAAATCATGGAATTCCCTCCCTAACAGCACTGTGGGTGTACCTACACCTCAGGGACTGCAGCGGTTCAAGAAGGCAGCTCATCACCACCTTCTCAAGGGCAACTAGGGGTGGGCAAAAAGTGCTGGCTTACCTGGCAATGCCCACATCCCGTATATGAATAAATTTAAAAGTATCTGTTGAAGTGCAGTGAGACTTTAGAGTGAAATAAAGCATAGTGAGTAACGGTCAAGTAAAAAATCAATGGAGCACATATTTCTTCAGGAAAGGACAGACAGTCGAGGTAAAAAAAGGCAT
Source organism: Hypanus sabinus (assembly GCF_030144855.1). Classification (NCBI taxonomy): domain Eukaryota; kingdom Metazoa; phylum Chordata; class Chondrichthyes; order Myliobatiformes; family Dasyatidae; genus Hypanus; species Hypanus sabinus. The sequence continues at coordinate 160,430,145 of NC_082706.1, forward strand.
AAATGGAAAAAATCATGAGTTCATAAACAGTGGGTATCAAGTAATAATAATCATACAAAAGAGAGCAGAAATGCTGGCTATATTAGACACATTCAATTGCACAAAAAATTGCTGGTTGGTGTATATTCAGCAAACTAGCTGCATTTTAAGCCAAATTAAATAACCAAGGTGAAGCAAGTGCCAGTGTTGCTGAGTGCAATTGGTGGAAAAGCATACAGTTTGCTTAGAAGTTCAACTGCTCCAAGCAAACTAGCCAAAGTGAGCTTTGCTGTTATTGTGAATGTAATGCAGGAGCATTTAGAACTGAAAACATTGTTGGTTGCAGAATTCTTTAGGTTTCAGAAATGGATTCAAAAGCAAAGCAAATCTATTTTCAAGTACATGGCTGAATTGAAGATGTTATCTGAGCATTGTATGTTTGGTAATGGGCTTAATGATGCACTAAGAGATTGATTAGTTTGTGGAATCTCAAAAGAAAGCATTCAAAAACAGCCCCTGACCAAAGCATAACTTACATTTAAAAGATTAGTTGAACCAGCTGTATCAATGGACACAACAGATAGAGATGTAATTGAGTTGCATTCAGGAATGAATGTGTAGGTGTGCAAAATGTCCACACTGAGACAGAAACAAGCCTGGCCAAACAAATTGTTTTACCATTGTGGCAGGGGCTCACATACACCAGACTATTGCAAGTTTAAAGATGAAACTTGCAGATAATGCAACAAATAAGGACTCATACAAACAGCATGCCAGGCAGACAAAAATAAATGGACTGCACAGGGAAGAGAGAAAGATAAAAAAAGTTACAGTTTCAAAAAAAGCATTAATCTGCAAGCTGGTGATGAAAAATGAGATCATGATTAGAATGTCACAAGAACTAAGTAGCCTTGAGACTTACAATGTAAAAACTATCAGGAGACAAGCAATATAGCTTACACCAGAACTGAACAGCAAATTAATGAAAATAGAATTGTACACTGGCTTAATAATTTTAGCCATTCCACAAAATGAGTTTGAACAGCTTTTCAAAGATAGTGAACTGAAGCCTGTAGATATCCAAATAACGACTTATTCAGGAGTAAAGATAACTCCTGTGGGAATGACATTCGTAACAGTGAAATGCAACAACTGCCATATTGAGCTTTTATGTGGTAAAAACAGGAGGACCAAAATTGTAGGGATGTGATTGGCTGAGACAACTACAACTTGATTGGAGATCATTCAAACATTTGCATGTTACATTGCTGCAATACAGTCGATTGAAAGCAAATTCAGATAGGTATTGGATGATGTCACGGCAGTGTCCAGGGATGGCATTAGAAAGCTCAAACATTCTAGCTTAAAATAGTGTTCTATGAAAATGCCATATCCAAGTTTTACAATGCCGATCTGGTTCCTTATACCACTCGTGATAAATTAGCCAGTGAACTAGATCGCATGGAGGCTGAAGGAATTCTTTTCAAGCTTGAGTGGAACCCATGGTCCCAGTAGTGAGAAACGATGGGTTGTCAGTATCTGTGGTGATTTTAATGTCACCATCGACTCAGTACTGAAAGTAGATCAGTGCTCTCTGCCCAGGATAGAGGATACAGTATCTTTGCAAACCTTTCTGGAGGAATACACTTCAGCAACATGGATCTAGCTGAGTCCTATCTACAGAACAAAGAGTCCAAAGTGTTTCTCACCATAAACATTCACGAAAGAGTTTATCACGATAATGGGAAGAAGTCATAGACCAGGTGCTGGAAGGCTACCCAAGCACTCAGTTTTACCTGGATGACATTGTGGTGACCCACTTTTTGCGCAGGCGAACCGGCTCACAAATAGCCAGCGTGCGGGGGAGAATTTGTAATGCATCTCTGACGTCATTTTTGCCTGGAGAGGGTGGGTGCTAGGGATTTAAATGCCAGCGGCGCGAAGTTTGAATAAACTGGTCTCGAAACGACCTACCAACAGCGTGTCGTTATTTCAGTGCTGTGTGTAGCACATCGCTACAACATTATTTTTACCAGTAAGGGTGACAGGAACATCTCCAAAATATCAAGACAGTGTTAAAAAGATTAGAAGATTATGGGCTCAGAGTATGATGCAAAAAGTGTGAGTTCTTTAAATCAAGCATCACTTACTGTGGTTACACCATTGATGCACAGGATTTACACAAGCATGCTGAGAAAATTCAAGCAGTGGAGAATGCCCCAAAGTCAAAGGATGTCTCATAGTTGCGGTCCTTTTTTAAGATTTGTCAATTACTATAATCGGGCCCTGCCAAAAATGTGCTCCACCCTTTGAACTCATTACTACATATCAGGAAAAAATGGCAATGTGAGTGAGGTTGCATGCAAAAAGGTAAAGGAAATGGTGACATCAGCCACTGTATGATTCACATTGTCCCACTTACCCTTGGAAAAGGAAATACCTGAAAAACTTACAAAAGAGGACACTCCTCCGGATGTATCCTTCCTACTGCAAATCAGAAGTTTCTCTATTAAGGCAGAACTGATCAAAAGGGAAACCAGAAAACACTCCACACTGCCTCAGTTCTACATGGCATCCCAAAATGCCTGAATGTGCAACAGAAATTCCAGTTCCACCATTTTTACGAGCATCATGATGAACTTGCCCTTGACAGAGTTGCCCTTACATAGAGATTGAGAGTTGTTGACCTGTTGAAGCTGAGAGATAAAGTGTGGAGCTACATGCCGATCATCAAAATGAAAGCGTTTGCTCAAAGTTTTGTTCCATGGCCTGGGACAGGTCAACAGCTTGCTATCCGTTGTTCAGGAAGCCAACAGGTCCAGAAGATGTCAAGAGCAATGCCTCTCCATCCCTGGGAATGGCTTGTATTGCCCTGACAGAGGATTCATGCAGATTTTGCCAGACCATTCACAGGCACAAATTTCTTGGTAGTAGAGGATGCAGCTACAAAGTGGCTGGAGGTATTCCTAATAGCCTCTACTATAGACTCGCATACTCTTCATAGGACTGTAGGAAGATGATTCTAGCATCTTTCTCCTTCCTTCTGAATCCTGAAAAAGAGGGTGAGCATGAAACATCAACTGTTCATTCTTTTCTATAGATTCTGCTTTGGAAGTTCCTCCAATGCTTTTGGTGTGTTGCTCCAGAAAACATAATCGGTGACAATGGACCACAGTTTGTTGCAGAACAGTTTCCGTTACGCTTGAGAATGAATAGAATAAGACATAATACATCTGCATCATACCACCCTACTACAAATATCTAAAGAATGCACTGCAAGCAATGTCAGCAGAACACACTACACTGACACTGAATCACAATTTCATCCATTTCCTCCTTACATATCGCATTGCAGCACACTCCACAACCAACAAATCACCAGCTATGCTGTTCCTGGGTCTTCCATTGAGGTCGCACTTACATCTCCTCTAACCCACTCTCAGAAGCTGTATGCAGGACAAACAACTGAAACAAATCAAAGGCTTCTCAAACAAGAAGGTCGGATGTTTCACTCCTGGACAAGCGGTCCCTATGAAGGACCACAGTGATGATCAAGACTAGGTACCTGGAAAGATTAAGGACAGATCTGGACCATTCTCCTACACCACAGAGATAATGTTTGAAATCATATGGAGGCAACATGTCAATCACTTGAGGAGAGCAGAGTCAATTGTTAGAGGAGAAAGCTGGCCAAAGCCTTTGGAACCACTTCTTGCAGTCTCAGAGTCAACTCATACAACCACCATGGAGGAGACCCCAGATCTAAAATTGTTTCACAGGTCACAGAACCTGAGATTTCTTTTCCCAGCCACAAGTCTCACCTGGCAAGTGGAGTGATTCCCCCATGTCAGGAAAGACGTTACCCTATCAGAGTAAAAAAGCCTCTATAGTGATTATGTCTTTAGGTCTGAATGGGACAATTTACTGTGATGTGAATGTCTATATAATAATTGGATTATATAGCATACTGTATACAAGTTGAGATTAGAGTTTATAGTTAAGCAGGGAGGAGTGTTGTGTATTTAATATTTTGGTAGTATTTGAGTAAAATTGTAAATGTATTGATTGGTTAAGCATTCTGGTTCTTTAAATAATTCATTACAGGTTATACGTCAAAGCACGTGAATGGCTTACGTCACCATGTCAGATGTCTGTGCCTTGCTTAAAGAAATAATGAAACCAAGATAGACCTTCCCTGTTCCATTTTCCTTTCAATTAGTTTTATATTTTGGATTTGCAAAACATAACACATAAGTGCACTAGCCCTAATGAAGGTGATCACTGATTGGATGAGCTTCAGAAACAGAGAGATATTTGGAGCTCACAGTCATAGCCACAACATGAATAACAGCTACAGCTCTAACATGATGACCGTAGAGAGTGAGGAATCTGTTGCCACTGTTCTCTTATCTAGGAAAGCAAGTGAAATTGGCTGTGAAACGAAGCCCATGGTGAAGACAAACATCTCTCTCCATGGAAAAACATATGTTGATCAGGATGCAAGTAGTAATGAATTGGCATTAGTACAGATGCATTGTGAGGAAAGGACATCTGAAGCATTCCTGGCTTGGGCCAAAAAGTGAGGGGAAAAGGAGGAGTGCAAGGTTTTGTAAGGAAAAGGAAATCCAGGAGTTTGTTCAAATGTTGCTTGCACAAGGCAGTGCAAGTAGATCCATGGAAATTGAATGTTCCTATGTAGAAAAATGATACTCTACGATGTATACTTGTGGTGTGAGTTGAGGAAAAGCATTGATACATCTGCTAGAAAATTACGAAAGTTATGGGGAAGCATATCCATCCTTTTCCCTACCTCTGCAACTTGAAACTAATTTATTTTCTTATTTTTCTTGTTCTAATAGAGTGTCTTTCACATGAAACATTATTTCATTTACCACCTGAGCTACTGAGTGTTTCCAGTATATTCTGTTTAAGACCATAAGATGTAGGAGCAGAATTAGGCTGTTGAACCATCAAGTCTGCTCCATCGTTTCATCATGGCTGCTCCATCGTTTCATCATGGCTGATCCATTTCCCTCTCACCCCAAGTCTCCTGCCTCTCCATGAATACCTTCATGCCTTAACTAATCTTAGGTATATAAGATGATAACAGGCATTGATCATGTGGATAGTCATATTCCCAGGGCTGAAATGGCTAGCACGAGGGAATGGTTTTAAGGTGCTTGGAAGCAGGTACAGAGGAGATGGCAGGGTTAAGTTTTTACACAGAAAGTGGTCAGTGCGTGGAATGGGCAGCTGGCAACGGCAGTGGAGGCGGATACGAAAGGGCCTTTTAAGACACTCCTGAACAGGTGCTTGGAGCTTAGAAAAATAGAGGGCTATGGGTAACCCTAGGTAATTTCTAAGGTTGGACATGTTCAGCACAGCTTTGTGGGCTGAAGGGCCTGTATTGCGCTGTAGGTTTTCTATGTTTCTATGTAATTAAGAATCTATCAACCTCTGCCTCAAATATACCCAATGGCTTGGCCTCCTTAGCCACCTATGGCAATAAATTCCACAGATTCACCACTTTCTAGATCAAGAAACTCCTCCTCATCTCCATTCTAAAAGATGCCCCTTTATTCTAAGGCTGTGTCCTCAGGTCTTAGGCTCCCCCACCATAGGAAACATGCTCTCCATATCCACTCTATTGAGGCTTTTCAATATTTGATAGGTTTCAATGAGGTCTCCACTCATTTTTCTGAAATCCAGAGAATGCAGGCCCAGAGCCAACAAACACTCCTCATATGACAAGCCTTTCAATCCTGGAATAATTTTCTTGAACCTCCTTTGAACCCTTTCCAATGTCAGCACATCCTTTCTTAGATAAGGGGCCGGAAACTGCTCACAATATTCCAAGTGAGATCTTACTAGCGCTTTATAAATCCTCAACACTACATCCTTGCTTTTATATTCTAGTTCTCTTGAGATGAATGCTACCTTTGCATTTACCTTCCTCACCACTGACTCAACCTGCAAATTAACTTTTAGGGAATCCTGCACAAGGACTTCCAAGCCCCTTTGCGCTCAGAATTTAGTATTTTCTCTCCAGTTTAAGAACAGTCTCTTTTTCATTTCTTTTGCTGAAGTGCATGACTATACATTTCCCACCATGTATTCCATCTGCCACTTTTTGCCCATTCTCTTAACCTGTCTAAGTCCTTCTTTAGCATTCCTACTTCCTCAAAACAACCTGCCTCTCCAGCTATCTTTGTATCATCTGCAACTTTGCAACAAAGCCATCAGTTCTTTCATCCAAGTGATTGACGTTATAACATAAAAGGTAGCTGTTCCAACACCAAACCCTATGGAACACAACTAGAAAAGGCTGCCTTTAATCCCACTCATTGCCTCCTGCCAATCAGCCACTACTTTATCCATGCTCGTAACTTTCCTGTAATACCATGGGCTCTTACCTTGTTAAGTAGCCTCATGTGTGACACTTTGTTAAAGGCAGTCTGAAAATCCAAAAACAAAATATCCACAATTCTGCTTTGTCGACACTGCTTGTAATTTCAATTTCTTCAATGATTTGTTAAGCAAGATTTTCATTTGAGGAAACCATGCTGACTATGGTCTATTTTCTCATGTACTCCCAAAACCGCATCCTTAACAATTGACTTCAATATCATCACAACCACTGCGGTCAGACTAACGTGTCCTTTCTTCTGAGTCTCTCCCTTTATGAACAGTGGAGTGATGTTCGCAATTTTCCATTCCTCCGGAAACATGCCAGGATCAATTGACTCTTGAAACATCATTCCTAATGCCTCCACAATCTATTCAGCCAACTCTTTCAGAATCCTGGGATGTATACCATCTAGTCCAGACTTATCTATTTTCAGACCTTTCAGTATCCAAGAACCTTTTACTTCGTAATGGCAACTTCCCACACTCGCTTACTCCCATACCCCCGACTCGCTTGAATTTCCGGCATACTGCTTGTGTCTGCCATGGTGAAGGCAGATGCAAAATACTTGTTCAGTTTGTCCGTCATTTCCTTGTTCCTCTGCATCATTTTCCAGCAGTCTCATTTCCGTTTTTGCCTCTCCTTTACACTTAATGTGTCTGAAGAATCCTTTGGTATCCTCATTAATATTATTGGCTGGTGTACCTTCATATTCTATCTTTCCCTGTTTAATGAGCTTTTTGGTTGCTTTCTGTTGTTTTTTAATATCTTCCCAATCTTCAAACTTTTCATTAATTTTTACTCTATTATATGCCTTCTCTAGTTTTTATGTTGGCTTTAACTTCTCTTGGTAGCCACAGTTGTGTCATCTTGACTTAAGAATACTTCTTACTCAGTGTGATGTATATATCCTGCACCTTCCGAATTGCTTCCAGAAATTCCAGGCATTGCTGCTCTGCTGTCATCATTGCCAGTGTTCTTTTTGAATCAATTTTGGCCAGAACCTCTCTCATACCTCTGTAATTCCCTTTCCCTTAAACACAGTAATCAATTCCAGTTCATTGCAGAACATACAGTCCAAAATAGCTGATTACCTATTGGGCTCATAGGTAATGCCTATAAAAAGCCAACTCATAGGCATTCTAGAAATTCCCCATTTGTGGATTCAGCACCAACCTGATTTTCCCAATCTACTTGCATATTGAAATCCCCCATGACTATTATCACATTGCCCTTTTGGAAGGCATTTTTTATCTCCCATTGTAATTTGTAGATCACATCCTTACTACGATTTGGTAGTCTGTATATATAACTCCCGTTAGGGTCTTTTTACACTTGCACTTCTTTTGCTCTACCCACAATGATTCAACTGCTTCTAACCCTATGGCACCTCTTTCTAATGATTTGATATTTTACCAACAGAGCTAAGCCGCCTGTCCTTTTGATACAATGTGTATCCTTGGACATTAAGCTCCCAGCTAAAATCTTCTTTAGCCACAATTCAGTGATGCTCACAACATCATACAAGCCAATCTGTGTCTGTGCAATAAGTTCATCTGCCTTATTCTGTATATTGCGTGCATTCAAATATAACACCTTCAGTCCTTTTACATTGCAGATCATCCTGCTGACTGCAATTTAGTCCTATCATCAACCTCTCCTTGTTAACAGTCTCACTACACACTACCTCTCTTCATAAACCAGCTACCCCATCCTCAGAACTATCACTCTGGTCCCCATCCCCCTGTCAAATTAGTTTAGGTTCTTGATTGGACATGGCATTAAAGGTTATGGGGAGAAGGCTGGGGAGTGGGGCTGAGGCAGGGTAAAAAGGATCAGCCATGATTGAATGGTGGACCAGACTGGGCCAATTGGCTTAATTCTGCTCCTATGTCTTATGGTCTTAAATGAAGGAAGTGGACATATATGTAGGCAGACAAACAGCAAAGACTGTCAGTACTCTGCCCTCTCTTTGGAAACAGATGAAATTCAGATGCTGTCACAAGTTTCGTTTAACGTAACGTTCAATATGAATACCTACACACACAGCAGGCTGGGTGGCATTTATGGAGAAAAGAACAGAGTTAACGTTGCAAGCCATTGAAATTCGACTGTAATTAGTTTCCTTGAAAATTAATTGCTTGGAATGTTAGTCCTATTGTGTTGCCCTTAAAGCATTCGTTTAGTTTATTATATTTTTTCTTTAGTAATTTGTTTGTAATCGTTTTCTAGTTAAAGTTAAGGTTGTTGAAAGTAAATTCGTTGTCTGTGATATATCGTGGCGTGTGATGACGTCACACCCGGTTTCGCTGCGTCCTGTGGGAAAATACCGGTTTGTAGAAACGGGAAGGAGGGGGCTTGTGTGTGCAGGGTCAGTGCGAGAAAAGTTTTCTTTCTATGCACTAGAAACATCATAGAAACAACGCCGTAAGTTCATAAGATAATCGATATGTTGAAGTAAAAATGTTAACACTGGTTCTGTTAAAAGTAATGATGGTTGATAAGGTTTATGTTCTTTGTTATTTAAAGAGTTGCGGATAGTTTGTGTTGGAGTGTATTTAAAGCAGTTGATGGCGTAGGTAGATTCTGACTGTATGTTGTACTTTGATGTAATATAGTTTGTTGTAGTTTTATTTTTGCAAGTATTTATTATGTAAATATGATGCCAAGAAGGAAACAAATACTGTATGTATTTTGTAATGTTTTATCAACAGTTTTCACCATACGTTAATGTGGAAGAGTAATAGTGAATGGTTAATCTTATTGGGATCGCATCTCATTAACTCCAGTTTATACTTGGTGTTTAGTTCAGAGTTTTTACACCTGTGCGAGAACTCTACAGTGAAAAGGCGGCATTACCAGGTGTTTCAAGTGCTACGATGACATCACGATCCAGCATCAAGTTGTTGCCATCCAGTTCCAGGAGCAGTAGGGCATCAATAAATAAGACTGCCCAGGCAAGAGCTAAAGCAGAAACCGCTAAGTGCAAGCGTCTTATGCTGAATAGGAAGCAAAATTGAAAATGGAAAAGGCTGCCAGAGAAGCTGAAAACCAAAAGGAAGCAGCTGCCAGAGAAGCCAAAAACAAGTTGGAAAGGGTAAGGATAGAAGCAGAGTTAGAAGTGCTGATGCTACACCGAGAAGCAAAAGCTGCCAGGGTGGAAGCAGAGATATTAGAAAATGCTGAAGAAATGCATGTTCTGGATGACGTAAAATCTACTTCAGAAAGGACCAGATTGGAACGCACAAGCGACTACGTCCGATCTCAAATGGACTTGAAGATTCGTTCTTCCTCTCTATACTTATATGCTAACGTCCCACCTCATGAGGAGCCTCAGAGAGGCCTAATTGCATCACATCCATCCGAGGAAGACAATTTACCCTTGCAACTCTGCGACAAATTCAAGAATGAAAGGGCTGATGACAAATACTTCTCGACACCAAACTTACCAGATTTGGCGAGAGGAGAGGAAAAGGCTGAATTCAGAACAGCAAATCCCATAACAAATGTACACCCTCAGTCATATACCTGCCAACATAGTCCCCCGGCCAGCATGCCACTTGCAGTTGAACCCATGGCACAGTACTTAGCATGACGAGATCTCGTCACTTCAGGACTATACCAGTTTGACAATAAGCCTGAAAATTACCATGCATGGTACTCCTCATTCACCAACGCTATCCACAGAGTCCAGCTCGGAGCAACCCAAGAGTTGGATCTTATGAGAAAATGGCTGGGAAAAGAATCATGCGAACAGGTGAGACGCATACATTCAGTGTACATCAACAACCACAAGCTAACCTTACGCAAAGCATGGGAGAGACTTCGGGAGTGCTATGCGGCCCCTGAAATTATTGAAATGGCACTATTTCGACGCCTGGAAAATTTTCCTAAGGTGTCAGCCAAAAACCACGCTAAGCTAAGAGAGCTCGGAGATCTACTCATGGAGATTGAAGGCGCTAAAGAAGACGGCTATTTAAATGGCCTGTCATATTTAGGTACTTCATACGGGATTAGACCAATCATGGACAAACTTCCATTTGGGCTGCAGGAAAGGTGGGTGTCTGTTGGCTCAGAGTACAAGGAAAAGAATGGTGGTCGATTTCCTCCCTTCGAGTATTTCACTAGGTTTGTGTGCAAGGAGGCAAAGAAGCGAAACGACCCTAGCTTCATGAGTCAAGGTAGCAGTACAATTCACACCAAGCCAGTCAAATCCACTTCAAGTAATTTTAACATCAATAAATCTGTCTCAGTGTGTAAAACTGAAGTCTCTAAAGCTAACAATGACCTTAGCAAGATTTGTCTATTGCACAACAAATCCCACCCCCTTAAAAAATGCAGAACGTTTAGGAAAAAAACTCTTGAAGAGAGGTCGGCCCTTCTCAAGGAAAAAAAATGTTTTAAATGCTGTTCCTCAACCTCTCACCTCGCTAGAGAGTGTACGATCCCCGTGAGGTGCTCGAAATGTAAAAGCACTAATCACGATGGAGCCATGCACTCTGGCCTGTTACTGCAAACTGACAAAGTTCCTTCACCCTCACAAGAGGATGGCGGGGAGGGAGAGGATCACTCCAAGACAACTGTTGTCAGCTCGTGCTGCACAGGAGTTTGCAGTCAAGGTCAGTCAAGCTGTTCTTGTTCAAAGATCTGTCTCACTAAGGTGTACCCTAAGGGAGCCAAAGACAAGGCCATCAAAGCCTATGTAATTCTGGACGACCAGAGCAATCGCTCACTAGTCAGACCAGTGTTCTTTGACTTGTTCAATATTGAGAGTAATCAGTTCCCATACTACCTTAGAACTTGCTCAGGCAGGGTGGAAACATATGGGAGGAAGGCAGAAGGCTTCCAGCTTGAGTTGCTGGATGGTGAAGTTGTCATCTGTCTCCCTCCGCTCTTAGAGTGCAATGAAATTTTGAATAACCCCACCGAGATCCCGACTCTAAGTGCTGTGTGACACAAGCCGCATCTCCACCACATCACCAAGCACATCCCAGAACTGGACCCAAAAGCAGAAATACTCCTGCTACTAGGAAGAGATGTTCTCCAAGTGCACAAGGTCAGGCAGCAGGTCAATGGACCACATGACGCTCCCTTTGCCCAATGCCTGGATCTGGGCTGGGTGGTGATAGGAGAGGTGTGCCTTGGCAATATACACAAACCGACAGTTAACACACTCAAGACCAATGTGCTAGGCAGTGGCCGCCATTCAATTTTTCAACCCTGCACAAGCAACATGTGTATCAAGGAAGCATGACAGGGCTTTAACACGTGTACTAAAGTAACTGACAAGACACTGGGACAATCTGTCTTCACTCAAGCTGAGCATGATAATAAACTTGCTCCATCAGTACAAGATGCCATCTTCTTAAAAATAATGGACACCAAGGTCTTCAGAGATGAAGCTAATAACTGGGTTGCCCCACTACCTTTCAGAGAACTACGCCAGCGCTTGCCAAACAACAAAGAGCAGGCAGTCAAGCGGTTCAGGTCTTTGCAAAAAACCCTGAAAAGGAAACCTGAGATGCAGCAACAATACGTAGCATTCATGGAGAAGATCTTCGCTAATGGGCATGCTGAAGTAGCACCGCCACTGAGAGAAGGTGAGGAGTGCTGGTACCTCCCAACATTTGGGGTTTACCATCCACAAAAGCCCAATCAGATCAGGGTGGTCTTTGACTCCAGTGCTCAGTGTGCTGGTATCTCCCTTAATGACATGCTCCTTACAGGCCCCGACCTCAACAATACCCTTCTCGGGGTCCTGCTGCGCTTCTGGAAGGAGAAGGTCGCAATCTTAGCGGATATCCAGCAGATCTTCCATTGCTTCTTAGTACAGGAAGACCATCCCAATTTCCTCCGTTTCTTATGGCACAAGGACAATGACATTAACAAGGAAGTCATTGAGTACCAGATGAAAGTCCACGTTTTCGGCAATAGTCCATCACCAGCCGTGGCCATCTATGGGCTGCGAAGAGAGATCAGAGAGGCCGCACAGGAGTACGGCGATGACACTGTCAAGTTTGTAGCAAGGCACTTCTATGTCGATGACGGCTTGATATCGCTACAGAAAGAAGACGAAACAATCAATCTGCTCCGATGTACACAAGCCTTACTCACTGAGTCAAACCTCCACTTGCACAAGTTCGCATCAAACTGTCAGGCAGTAATGGAGGCCTTTCCACACGATGACGGTGCTCCGGCAATTAAAGACCTAGATCTAGATGGAGAAACCATACCCACACAAAGGAGTTTGGGCCTCCTTTGGGAGATTACAACTGACACATTCATGTTCTCCGTGCCGACCGTGATCAAGCCATTCACCCGCCGTGGAGTTCTCTCCACTGTCAACAGTGTTTTTGATCCCTTGGGTCTGCTGGCACCAGTTACGATCCAGGGACGAGCCCTTCTCAGGGAACTTTCCTCTGAACTCTCTGACTGGGATACTCCCCTACCAGAAGACAAGCTAAACAGATGGGAGGCTTGGAGAGATTCACTTCAAGATCAAAAACAGCTTCATATCCCACCTAGGTACACTGCGGACGAATTGGCCCAGGCAAAGGATGTCATCCTTAAAGCAACTCAAAGAGCAGCTTTTGCAAGGGAGTTTTCGGCCCTCCAAGTTAATAAACCCATACCAAAGGACAGCCCTTTGAGGAAACTCAACCCGATCCTGAAGAACGATCTTATTTGCATTGGAGGCCGGTTAATACACTCTCGCCTTTCAGCTGCAGAAAAGAGTACAGTAATCCTGCCCAAAGACAGCCATGTGTCCTTACTGCTTACTCACCAACACCATGAACAGGTAAGGCATCAGGGCTGTCACCTGACGGAAGGAGCAATAAGGGCAGCGGGACTGTGGATCTTGGGAGGGAAAACACTGATCAATTCAGTACTTCATAAATGTGTAACCTGCAGGAAACTGCGAGGGAAGATGAAAGCTCAACATATGGCGGACCTCCCAGCAGAACGCCTTGAAGCTTGCCCTGCTATTACGTATGTGGGGCTCGATGTATTTGGTCCCTGGACTATCACCACAAGACGCACCAGAGGAGGACAAGCAGAGAGCAAACGGAGGGCCATCATGTTCAGCTGCATGAGTTCGAGAGCGGTACACATTGAGGTCATCGAATCTTTGGATACATCCAGCTGCATTAACGCTCTCAGGCGCTTCTTTGCACTAAGAGGCCCTGCAAAACAGTTAAGATCTGATTGCCGTACGAACTTTGTTGGAGCGTTCAAGGAGCTCGGGATGGACAAGATGGTGCAAAGGTACCTCAGTGAGCAGGGATGCAACTGGGAGTTCAACACACCACACACCTCCCACATGGGAGGCACATGGGAGCGGATGATTGGTATCGCCAGAAGGATCCTTGATTCAATGTTTCTGCAGCAACGCACCCGACTGACCCACGAAGTACTGTGCACACTAATGGCAGAGGTCACAGCCATTATAAATGCATGACCACTCCTACCTGTCTCTTCTGACCCGGAAAGCCCTTTCATACTCTCACCATTAATGCTCCTTACACAGAAGGCAGGAGCTCCCCCACCACTTGGGGACTTCTCAGATAAGGATTTGTACACAACGCAATGGAAACAGGTCCAGGCTCTGGCAAATCAGTTCTGGTCTCGTTGGAGACATGAATATCTACCTTTATTGCAACATAGACAAAAGTGGACAGAACCTCACAGGAATCTTCAAGTTGGAGATTTAGTCCTGCTCAGGGACAAGCAGATCGCCCGCAACTGCTGGCCAATGACCAGAATCACTGCCGCATTCCCTGGTAGGGATGGACATGTCAGGAAGGTTGAGTTGAAAACTTCTGACCAAGGTGATGTGAAAACTTACCAAAGGCCAGTTGCAGAAGTCATTCTACTTCTACCTAAGGACTGATTTAGGGACTGAAGTTTGTATTATGTTCATAGTGACCTTACAAAGGTCAGGCAGGGAGTGGGTTGCCCTTAAGGCATTCATTTAGTTTATTATATTTTCACTTTAGTAATTCGTTTGTAATCGTTTTCTAGTTAAAGTTAAGATTGTTGAAAGTAAATTTGTTGTCTGTGATGTATCGTGGCATGTGATGACATCACACCCGGTTTTGCTGCGTCCTGTGGGAAAATACTGGTTTGGAGAAATGGAAAGGAGGGGGCTTGTGTGTGCAGGATCAGCGCGAGAAAAGTTTTCTTTCTATGCACTAGAAACATCATAGAAGCAATGCCGTAAATTCATAAGATAATCGATATGTTGAAGTAAAAATGTTAACGCTGATTCTGTTAAAAAGTAATGACGGTTGATAAAGTTTATGTTCTTTGTTATTTAAAGAGTTGCGGATAGTTTGTGTTGGAGTGTATTTAAAGCAGTTGATGGCGTAGGTAGATTCTGACTGTATGTTGTACTTTAATGTAATATAGTTTGTTGTAGTTTTATTTTTGCAATTATTAATGATGTAAATGTGATGCCAAGAAGGAAACAAATAGTATATATTTTGTATTGTTTTATCAACAGTTTTCACCATACATTAATGTGGAAGAGTGAACAGTAAACGGTTCATCTTACTGGGATCCCGCCTCATTGACTCCGGTTTATACTTGGTGTTTAGTTCAGAGTTTTTACAGCTGTGTGAGAACACTACACCTATTTCTCTCTACACTGCTGCACTCTGATACATTGAGTAGTTTTGCACTTGCTCTTGGAATTTAGATTTCCAACACCAGCTATATTTTGCTTTTGGATTCTTCTTTTACTTACGTTAGCCTAACCACTTCTCCAGAGAACTGTTCATTGGCAAGAAGAACAGCTGTGCTTTGATAATTTTTGTTCCTCGTGGCTTAGGCTAACATACTGTCAGGGGTTATTGTGACACACTTCACTATGGAGATAGGATACTGGAAACTCTTTGTGTTAGTGTATATAAATTCAGAATGATTTCTGAATCTTGAGCAGAATTCCTGAACCAAAATAACATCCTCTAGATCTACGGTAACCATGCCTGCTATAGCCAGCTGACTGATAATGTAGCCCAGCTGTAAAAGTGCTTCTGTTCCCTTACTGCCATTTGCTGATGGTCTGATCTTTTGCTCAATTGCATTTCTGGCTGCAACTTAAAATCAATCACTATGTTTTAGGAATATTAAATTTAGTCTGACAAATCTAATTTTGGATATTTGTCATGACACCTTTCAACGCATAGGCACACAACGTACAGTACTTTACAAACAGGATCCTGGCCCTATAAGGGAATTGCTTAAACTCTCAGTGAAATATTTGACCAAAGTACTGAATGAGGAAGGAAAATTGGCATGAAGGAAATAATGGATGAATGCTGTGGGAATGTGGAAAACCAGACTGGGAGACCACGTCGCAGATTAGCTCTGTTCAGTTTACAAGATTCTCTACTTCTAGATCACTGTCACTTTTATTCTTCCTCTCACTCCTATTTTGACTTCTGAGTCCTTGGCCTCATACAGAATTTCAACAAGCTCAATGCCAACTCAAGGAACATCTTATTTTCTATCAGGGCACTCTAAAGCCCTTGGGACTTGATAATAAATTAGGGAATTCACATCAGCAAACAAGATACTTGAAAAACTCAGTTGTCAGGCAGCATCATTAGAGATAAATTGACTATTCCGGCATCTACAGTCTTGTGTCTCCAATTTGACAATTCAGATAACTTACTTTAAATTTGTATCAATATTCAGCAGTTCTAATGTAAAGCCATCAACCTATAATACTGATTTATGTTTTATCTTGCCAGATGCTATTGACCTGCTGGTATTTTTGACCATTCTCTTTTATTTTGCATCTCTAATAATTATTGTGTTCTAATATGTCATAGTTCCAGCTTTGTTTCTTTCACTTGTTGGTTCTCCCTCGACTTACACCTCCTTCAGACAGGACAGTTACCATTAACAAGCCTTCACCATCTAATCCATATGATCCATTTCCTCTGTCCACTGCTTCCTTTTACTACAAGTTAAAATCTATATGTTATCAACTTTTTTTCCTAGTTCTGACGAAGAGCTATCAATCTGCTTCCCTCTTCATTGATACTGCCTGAAAGCCTGAAAGCACCTACCACCAGGCTCAAGGACAGCGTCTACTCCAGTGCTATAAGACTATTGGATGTTTCTCCAGTATGATAAGTGTACTCTTAACCTCATTTTATCTTGCACTTCAATATTTACCTGCACTGCACTTTCTCCAGAGCTCTTACGCTTTATTCTGCATTCTTATTGTTTTAACTTGTTCTTCCTCAATAACTGAGTAATGATTTGATCTGTATGAACTGTATGCATAACAAGCTTTTCACTGTATTTGTATCTCAACATATGTGACAATAGTAAAATAATTCCAATGCCAGTACCTGACCCCCTTGAGTAAATCCAGCAATGGTGGGGAATATTGGTAGCTTGGGCTGAGAAATAACAGCTTAACTGCTTGAACCTCACATTTACTCACAAGCCAACAGCAACTTTAAGAGGGCTTGTCACAAGAACCAAGGTAGCAGTAAAGACAATCAACGAAAGCAATGTGGTGTACAAGACCATTTGTAGAGACTGCACCAAGAATTACATTGTCCAGACAGGATCTAGGCACTCAACCCATTTATGGGGACGTGATCCACTGTGACTAATCTCGGAATATGAAGACCAAGAAGGACATCACTTTAAATGGGACACCGCAGAGGTTCTGGCACAGGCAATCAGGAAGCAGTCAGAAGAATTTTTAAAAGCGTGATTCTCTTCTGATAATTCTGTCAACAAACATATCAAAATAGACACCATCTATGAACCCCTAAGAGCCGAAGAAATGCGAGCCAATAAATTCAAAGGTCAACTGAAGGATAGCCAATCAGCAGATGCCAATGTTACAAAACTTCAATCTCTTGTGTCTCAAAATACCTCTGCCTAGGACAAATTTTGGTCTATGCCACTTAGAATATTTACAAGAAAAGTCTCTCAAATTACATCACCGAGCTCCAGCAAATAAAACATTAAAAAAGAAAATAAAAACAAATAGCATATGGTAATGTTTAAATGAAATTCTCCATCATGTAACATAATAACTTGAAGGAAACATTTCAGCAAACACAGATTCTCAGTTGCATCTGATAAACCTTACAGCCTCTTTTTAATTGAAGAAACTGCCAGTAAAGTCATGAAGGTACAAAGTCCATCAGTACCTTTCAAAATTAACTCAAAGGATTTGTTTAAATTACTTATTTCCTTCCAGCTAATTTACTGCCGCAATAGTGATCTATTTTTACAATCTTAGTATAACTATAGTTGAAACTATTACGGTTACCGTAACATTTCTTCGATTGAGGTCAGACTTAACTGGCTAAATGCTTCTGTATTTATTCTCTCAGAAAGACTGAGCATCATTATGTGAGAAAAGAGCCAGCTGTATTCATTGAACAATAAAATATAGAGAAATGATTGCATGTCTTTTCTGTGAGACCATCAGCCAAGCTCATTAGGAGCACTGGTCGGAAAGTAATAAATCTAGTTCAGGGGCAGAAATTTGGACAGGATACATGACCCAGGACTCCAATACTCCATCCCCACAACTTACTTTAGAACATAGAACTTAGAAAGAGCAGCACAGGAACTGACACTATTAGTTCACAACAAGATGTTATGCTGAACTAATTAAGATAAGGAAATCTTTTGCATGCACATAATCACATTCGCCCAATCCCTGCATATTCATGTGCCTATCTAAAAGCTTCTTAAATGCCTTTATCATATTTGTCTCATCCAGCAGCCCCAGCAGCCCATTCCAGGCACTCATCGTTCCTGTGTAAAATGCTTCCTTCTACTCATCTTTGAATTTTCCATCTCTCATCTTAGGTGCATGATTTATAGTAATTTAGATATTTGAACCTGGGAGAAAGAAGTAAAGAAGAATGCCTCTCCAGTACCCATGCGGGTTATATCCTTTACTTTTCATTCTAATATTCATTCACCCAAGCATTTACCTCGTCCTTTGTAAGGACAATGGAACAAGTCATTGGAGACAAAGGAATAGGGAGCAACAAACAATCTGCTGGATGAACTTAGAAAGTTGAGCAGCATCTGTGGGAGAAAAGGAGTTTTTGATGTTCAGGTTGAAATTCTGAATGGCTTGTTCTGCCATTCAGTAAGTTCATGGCCGATCTGTAACCTAAACTTCTTTTGCTGCCTTTGTCCCAGATCATCCCTTAACAAGTTTGACTAATCAAACCTTTCAACCTTCAAATGTAAACTTACTAATCAGACATCAACCTGCTATGTGGGAGAGAGTTCTGAAATTTTGCCACCCAGTGCTGGTATGTGTTGCTCAATTTCATTGATGAAACACATGGCTCTAACATATGGGCTCTGCCATTTTCAATCAATGGAATGGGCTTCTTTCTCTCTGCCCTATTTAAATTTTTTGGATTAAATAATTTCTTAATCTCCTAACTCCAGTGTAAATAAACCAAATTTTACCTAATCGCTCCTTGGAAATTAATCATTCCTCAGGTATCAGACTGGCAAATTTATTTTGTGTTCCTGCTACGGTCAATAAATCATTCCTATAGAGTGATGGTCAGAAGTGAATAGTGTTCTGGTGTGACCTAACTAGGGATTAAAACAGTTGAAGAGGTCTATCAGTCTCTTGTCATCAGTACCCTGGATTTTAGGGTTTGCTGATTTCATGAGGAATATTGTTCACTCTTCTGTGACATGTTAACAGTTCATATGTGTGAAACATCACAGGCAGAAACATAATCACAATGCACTGTGTAAAGCTGTATATACAGCAATATTTCAAATTCAGCATTTCAAGTTATACTCTTTGCTTAATTTTTTTTGGTGGCCAAATGTAGGAAGAACAAAACCCTAATGTTTCGTTTCAACTAAGCACCATTCAGGAACCAGCATCATCCACTTTTACAAAGGCAAGTAGCATCTGTGTCAGCACTTGGTTGAGAGAAAGAAGATTTAATAAAATTAAAACTAAGGAAAAAGTACACATAGAGTTGCAAGAGATGCATCTTCCAAGCAGAAGTCAGCTCAAAGTCTCTAGTGTTTGCTGAGCTTACAGTTTCAAAGTTTCTACAGCCTTCCTGTAGTTGAAAGTCTGCCATCAGCAGTAAATAATGCCATCTGAAAGTACCCTGGTAGCTTCAACAGATGTGTCTATTCAGGAATATGCATTCAGCATCTTGAAAACTGTCATTTAACTACATTACCATTACTGATCATTTTAAGGGTTTCTGCAGTGAAAATGCACCCTTTTTTCAAGCTTCTGCTTTTGTTTCGGATTTGACTGGGCACTAGAGGCTAATACTCAGCTGTAGCTCAATTTTGGATTGATCATATTGGGGAATGCATAAGCTAGCCTATTCCAACATTCAATTAATGGATGATTGATGTGAATCTTTCTTGGCTCAGCGGTCCACAATACATCAATATTGTTTCCACAACCAGTAATGTCCATCAATGTTAAGTTCAGTTTGAAATGCTGAATGCATCAGGTATCAATTTTTGGGAAGAGAATTCCTGTTTTCTCCTACTCCTTGCATGAAGAATTCATTCCTGAGAGGCCCCTATATTTATCATTATGTATTCTTATCCTTCATCAACTTTAATCTTCTATACTCACAGCAAACTGCTCTTATAATTTGTCTTTTTACCTCATCAGTTTGGTGAATCTGTGTTGTAGAATCACATATGGTATTCAATTTTGGGTCTAAACTAAGGTCTGTACATCTCTAAAATAACTTCCACCCCTTTTGTATTCCATTTTTCTTGAAAAACAAACATTTTATTTGACGTTCTTAATGACTTTGTGTACCTGTCTGGCAGCTTGTAATGACTTTTGCACTTCAGCAGCTCCTCTGTAGCTCATAGCTTCTTTCCATTTAGCTATCTTTCTCAAATCTAAAGTCAATGACCTCATACTTATATCAAGTAAAGCCCTTTACATTCCAATCGACTTTGAGATGTCCTTAACACAGATTCAAGAATCTTATTGTTGCTCAGCAACCTGCCTCTTGTTGAGGGAATGCTAGGCAGAATGCAATTGCTTGACCCATGAATAATGGAGCTGCTGCAATAGTCAGGCACTTTTAAGAATAAAACTGTTTCAATTTGAAAATCGATATCCAATAAAGACTGTAAAATTCTGTCTGCAAAATTAAAGTACATATTTGATGCAAAAGTTGCTTGTATTGGGAAACAAAAATGATTTATAAATAGACACACTCAAAAAATATTTTTACTGTACTCACTCCAGTCTCTAACTCAGTCACATCCAGCATTACAAATATAATTTAAAAGACACATGGACATGCATGGAAAAGGTTTAGAGGGTTAGGGGCCAAATGCTGTCAAATTGGACTGGCTTAGATGACAGTTCAATTGACCTGGATGTGTTAGACCAAAGGGCCTGTCTCTATATGAGTATGACATTGAAGCAAGAATGGACGTTTGAACAATAATAGGTATTTATTGATACCCTGTAATAACATTGATAATAACAGTGTAAAATGATCTTATAATTCTTTATAAGTACATCAGTGGTTTCTGCCACAAGACACAAGAGGCAGCAGACTAGACGACAAGAGATAGATGAAACCAGGTGAGGTAAAAGGTTGGTGAGAGAGAAGCGAAGGAGTGAGAAGCTGGGAGGTGACAGGTGGAAGAGGTTAAAGGGCTGAAGAAGGAATCTGATAGGAGAGGAGAGAGGACCTTGGATAAGGAGGAAGGGCACCAAAGGGAGGTGAAGGATAGAGACAAAGAAAGTCTAGATATTCCCTGTTATATTTCAGTGGTAAGCAAAGGACTTTGCTAATCGCTTTAAGTCAAATCTGTAGTACAGTCTTTCATTGTGAGATTACCGGCATGTATCGTGATACATGCAGCACTCACATAATTACTGAGGAGGGTTACTGTTTAGAGAATGTATGCTGCAAAGATAAGAGGAGAGTGGAGGAGTGCTGCAACAGGACCACAGCAGAACCTACAGATGCTGATGAAGAATAGTCATTGTAGAAGAAATGTTCTTTGTACAAAAGAGCCTCAGAGAATTCCCAAGGCTAATGCCAGGGATTCCTCAATTGGAATGAATTGACTGAGTTCCCTGAAAAGAACAATACGGATGCAGTTAATGAATGCCAAAGCTTTTTTTAAAAAAAATGGACCTGAGGGGCAACTTTTTCCTGCGGAAGTGGTGCCTATGTGGAGAAAGTAACTGAGGCAGGTACAATAACAACATTTAAAAGACATTTGGATGGATACATCAACAGAAAAAAGTAGCAAATGGGACTGGCACAAATAGGAACCATAGGGTGGCATGGGTAGATTGGGCCAATGGCTCTGTTTCCATGCTACGTAGCTCCATGACTTGATGATATATGTAAAATTCTAGCCCTATCGCTCCACAAAACACCTAAAAGGAAATGAGACAGAGGCCAACTTAATTGCAGCAGTGCTATGGCAAAAGAGCTGCTGTGAATATTTTAATAAGGTAAGAGTAAATGTATTAAATATATTAAACATAAATTAAACTGCACTTCTATCTGAGAGCAGTACTCTCCATGATGAGTGACTGTGCTACAACGGCTTTGACTAAGGATTTGTGAATGTGCACGGTATCAAATCACTGAGTACATTTTGTGAGAATGTGGGACTGAATTGTTGCAGAAACTGCATGGTGCCTCCATGTGACACATACTGAAGCTGATAATTGTGCTATTCCATGGGCATAATGCATATGCATTCAAAGCATGTTGGGTTAGTAATGACATTATAAATTATTGAACAAGGTACACTTGACACTGTTGCTGACATTTCTGTTCATGCATAAACCACCAACAAAAAGCATACTCTAGCAGAAGCAAGCAACGTCCTTCAAGATATGTACCTGTGTTTCCATCATCAGGAAAACTGATCTGTGTCATGCAAATATGCACTGAAGATTAATTTATCACTTTGGATACTGATGTGCAGTAGTTTAAATGAGCTGCAAAGATAAAACATACAGTACTTCTGTTTGTTATTCAGATAGTTTTTTTTTATTTTGACTGGGGCTCCTGATCACTCTTCTCTTTTCCTCCAGCGTCCATATTTGCTGTCATAATCTCAAAGTCAGCATCAAAGACTGGTAACACACAAAACTAGAAGAACTCAATGGGCCAAGCAACATCTACGGAGAGGACACTGAGACCCTTCATCTGGGCCTTTTTGTGTGTTGCTCCAGATTTCCAGCATCTGCAGTCTCTTGTGTCTCCATTAAAGATTGGGTGCATGGTCCTGTTGCCATCTGGTCAATTTTTCTAACACTTCACTCTTTGTCCTTCAATGTATTATAGAAGCAGTTGCAGCTGAGCTGCTGCTCTGTGTGGTCCAAGGATTACTTAAAATAGTTCAAGTTTGTTCATTGAGAAACATTGTAAACTCCAGAGAAAAATTGTAAACAGTTGTTAAGGCTTCTGAATGATTTTTGGCAAAGCTATGTTGAAATTTTGCAGGAGGTTGGAAGAATTCCTGTGAAAACTTTACACTATAGACTTTTTGATGCCAATTTTGAACTGGGCATTGAGTAACAGTACTTTGAAAAATGGATGCTAAGGCTAAAGGTCATGCTTTTATCTCAAGCACAATATGAAATTCTCTGGCACCGTATACTTGGAAAATTGCCCTTTTCCTGCATTTTGAGAGGAAGTAAGAGCAGTTCTAAAGGTGTCTCTCAATTTAGAGAAAGAGGAGGAAGAGAACCTCTGAATGAAGTCATTGTACTGCATGTTTATAGGCTGACCAAACATGCTGAAAGGACTCAGCAGCCAACTTCTATTAATAAATCAATATTCCAGGTGCGTAAGTCACACCTTTGTTTCAGGACAACTCTAGAGACGTGTGTACCAAAAGACACCTAAAATAACTACTATGGAACTTTTGCACTTCCTCATCTAATTTAGGAATCCTCTTAAGACAAGCAGCTCTCTTCAGGTCAGTGAAAGTAACTGTTGTATAATGTTTTATAAATATAGACTTTTGGGTAACTGAACAATGCTTACTACCTTCCAATCTTCAGTGCATATTTGCATGACACAGATCAGTTTTCCTTTAAAAATCAGTACCATCTTCGATCAGACTACATTTCCTGAGTGGCATGAAATATAGTATGATCAAAGCTAGTGCTGCGTTTTAAAGTGTGGCATGTTGGTTTTATTGACTACACACACATGACCCTGCATGTCTCTACCTTTCTAATTGCAAACAGAAAGGGACTCACTCCACAGCGTGGATCTAATACTGAAACAAAGTCAAAATAGACAATATCCACATACCATCCATACGTTACTGAGCCTCTCATAAAATATAATGATTCAAACCTCTTTTACAAGTTCATATTTGTGTTCAGTTATCTCCATCCCCAGTACAAGATAAAAACTAAATTGGGTTCTAAAGTAGAATATATAATTGGAAGTACTCTATTGCAAGTAACATACTGGGAACACTCCCTTTAAGTTTTGGCACTGAATTCTTCCTGTCTCACTTTGAAACTATCCTCTGACTTTATTCCAGCTAGCTACCTGGAAGTAGATGCTAAAATTGTTCTTGGAATTATATTCTAAATTTATTGTGCAAAACTTCATGTTTCCAAGATAATTTTACTTGCAGCATTTTCAAAAATTCAAGGGCTGCTGACGTGATCAGTCACTAACATTACCAGACTTACCAAAAAAGAATGAAATTCATGTTGATTGGAATACCGATACTCATAAAATTTTACAATACATGAAGGGACAATTTAACTCACTAAATCTATGAAGGTGCTTTACTAGATACTCTCCAAATTAATACTTCTGCCTTGCTCTCTTCCTTTCATGTATTTAACATACGCAGCATAAAACTATATTTTCACTTTGCAAATTCTAAAAATAATCAGTTTATCCAGTTGCTGAGGGTCTGAATTTCTGTTTTAAAATATTGATGGAACACAATGATTGCTCAAATCAATAGAAACCTCAAATGCAGGTTGTGCTGATAGCTACAGAAATATTTGTTTAATGTAGAATTCTGATTGTAGAATGGCGGAGGTTAAAAGATATTTGCTTAAAAAAAATACCATAGGATATCTATACCCATAGCTATCAATTCCACCCAGGACAATGGTAGATTTATAAACATGGTGTGACAGGTTGAGCAAAGCCCCTAGCAACACCTAGGAAGGTCAGAAGTTGTAAGTACATCTTTGTGAAGAAATTACAATGCTGGATTGAATTGACCTGTGGGAAGTGGGTCCAGCTGCAGCTCCTGACTGACCATATCAAGCTGCTGGACTCAGTCATGAAGTTTAGACAGAACCTTTAGAGAGGAGGTCACAAACAAGGTACAGGCAGCAGGGAGCTGTCTGACCATCAGGAAATGGACAAAAAATACTGAATTCCCCTTATTGCTCAGGATACTGTTGGCCATTCAGAAGAGAGATCAAGTATGTGCCACAGCTATCTATGATTCACCCAGAGCAGGGTGAAGACAAGGAGAGGTGCATTGATGGGAATCTGTAATTGGGAGGGAGGGGCAGACAGGAGATCCTTTGGTTGTGAATGAGACTCCCAGATGACAGAGTTAAGGATTTCTCCGAGTGGTTGCAGAACATTCTTGGGGGGAGGGGGCAGCCAGAGGTCATTGATCACATTGGAACAACAACATAGGTAGATAATGGGATGAAGTCCTGAAGGAAGTTAAGCAGGGTAAAGAGTAGGACGTCAAGGGTTGTAATCTGTGGATTACTCATGGAACTGTGTGCGAGTAAGGGAAGGAATAAGGGAAAGGGCAAATGTATGTGTAGCTGAGGAGTTGGTGCAGGAGGGAGGGATTCAGGATCTTAAACCATTGAGATCTGTTCCAGGACAGTGGTGAGTTGCTTAAGAGGGTCAGGTTGCACTTGAACTGGAGCGGAACTAATATCCTGATGGAGAAATTTGCTAGTGCTACTTTGGAGGGTTTAAGCTGGTCTGGAAGGGGTTGGACACAAACCAGTCCTGTGAGGTAAACATGGCAGTTAAAGCAACAATGTTCAGTAAGCAAGACAGGCAGGAACAGGACTGGGAGCGAAGAAGGTCTATTAAACTAAACTGCATTTATTTTAATACTACAAACCTGGTAGGTAAGGTAGTTGAGAACAGGGCATGGAGATGCACATTGAACTGTTATATTATAGCTGTTACAAAAACATGGTTGAAGGATGTGCAGGGTTGGTACCATGTTTCAGGGTATAGACACTCCAGGCATGATAAAGGTAGAAGTACTAGTGGTTGGAAAGTTGATTGGAGAGAACATCAGGGCAATAATTGGAGAGGATATTCCTGGGCAAATGTCCAGTCACACCGTATGGGTGGAATCTTGAACAGAAGACTGATTACTTTGATGTGATTGTACCATACATGACCCAATAGTCAGAGGGAACTAGAGAAACAAATAAAAACAAATAAAACAAACAAACCTGCAGTTGGCAGGTAGCTGTAAGTGAAATAGGATTGTAAGGCTGTAGGTGATTTTCAATTCCCTCATATTGACTGGGATTACCTGAATGTCAAGGGTCTGGATGGATTGCTTCGGATAAGAAAGTCTTCATATGTAATAGGTAGATTGCCCTATTAAAGAGGGGACAATCCTGGACCTCCTATTGGGTAAGGAAGCAGGGAGAGTAAAGGAAACATTATTTCAGGAGCACTTAGAGACCTGTGACCATAGACCTTTAAAAATAGTTAACGAAAAGTAAAGAAACTGAGCCAAATGTTAAAAAAACTAAATGAGGACAAGGCAAATGACAGGTATATGGAGGAATTTAAGGTGGGGATTTATATGTGAGGCAAGGTTTGAGGGTCAGCATAACATTGTGGGCCAAAGAGCCTGTAATGTGCTGTACTATTCTATGTTCTGTGTTCAAATTTAGGGAGGCTACTTACAGGTAAAGGAATGCCTTTGCAGTTAGGGAGAGCTCCCTTAACCACCTCCCCCCCACCCCACCCAGAGCCCCTCATTCCAACACCACAGCTCGATTCACTCTCTCTGTTCTCCTCCACTCCCTGAAGCTTCTATGTGCACAAGAGGCTCTGATGGATTCCAGTGCAGCAGACAACTTCCAGGACCAGACTCTGTGTTTGCAGCTTGTATTCCCTATCAATCCTATCTCTCTCTCCTTCTGCATAATGGTCTTTGATGGATGTCTCTTGGGGTCTGGGATGGTTTGATCATGCACAAGGCCTGTGCACATGAGCATCAGAGAGTGTCACAACTCCATACAATTTCTTTTTGTTGTCTTGCCCAACACTTCTTTCATTTTGGGTTAGCTCTGGCTCTCCACTTATGACCCTCACTTCACATGGTCATCTAGTTCACAGCTGAGTTGGAGACCTACCTGCCCAGCCAACTGTCTGCAACCTCAGTTGACTTCACCCTGTAAATCCGTGGAGATGCAGGAAGCCTTTGGCTTCACCAAACTCCCAGAGGAGTATCATGATTTAGCCATCACCTTCAGTAAGATAGAAGCCAACACCCTGCTGCAACACAGGCTACAGGAGTGTGTGATAAACTCCCTCCAGAGGTTGGCTGTTCTCTCTCTTCCCTCTATGTTGCTGAAGCCCTACTGTATGCTTTATTTGATCATCCCAATCCCTAGCAGGACTCCTCTTTGTCAAAAAGAAAGGCAAAGCTCTCCATCCCTACCTCAACTATTGTAGACTGAACAAAATCAACATCAGAACCATTACCCTCTCCCCTTGATGGAGAATGCATTTGAACACGCTGAGGGGCCCATATCTTCACCAAACTGGATCCAAGGAGCGAGTACAACCTGATTTGTGTCTGCTGAGGGATGAGTGGTGGATGGCTTCATAACATCCACTGACCACTATGAATACTTGCTGCCTTTTGAACTTTACAACAGTCCAGCCATTTTCCAAGCCTTCTTTCATGAGATCCTCCATGACATACTACACTGGTATGTCGTCTTCTACCTCAATGACATCCTTATCTTTCCTAAGGACCCTCAAGACTATATCCATTCAGTCCTTCAGTGTTGTTTCCAAAGCCAAATGTAGTGCAACTCAGAAAAAATCCAATTTTACACCCCAGTCATTTAATTTCAGGGATACGTCCTTTCATCAAGACAACCGTGGATCCAGAGAAAATATGCACAGTCATTGAATGGCTCCAAATATACTCCCTGAAACACCTACAGCTCTTTTTGGGGTTCTCCAACTTCTGCCGCCACCTCATCAGGAACTAAAACTAAATTGCCATTCCTCTCACCTCCCTCACTGAATCTCTTATCTCACGGATAACCTGGTCTGCTGCCCCAGACCAAGCTTTTGAGGAGATTGAGAGATGCTTTACCACTGCTCCCATTCTTTGCCATTCAAATCCCTCCAGACTTTTTGACGTTGAACTGGCATCTTCCACCAGAAATGACTGGTCAGGAATGAACAACCTTGTGCTTTTTTCTCATGCAGGTTCTGCTCTACACAGCATTGTACTGCAGTAGAAGGTAGGGAGCTACTCGCCATTAAATGGACCGAGGGGGAAAGGAGATATTGGTTGATGGGAAATACAAAGCCTTTTCTGATTTGGACCAACCACCAGAACCTCATATCCATTCAGCAGACCCGCCAACTCAATCCACATCAGGCTTGCTGGGCTCTCTTCTTTCAGCAATTCCACTTCACTGTCTCCTACCAAATCAGCTTCAAGAGCATTAAGAGCAACCCGTCATGACAATTCAACTCAGATGAATTGGTGATCGACTCTCAGCCCACCAATCCATCCTTGCAGGTCCTACAGAATGGAGATGAGCTTCTGGTGGGCATTGCAACTCTGACAGTATCTCCATTCCTCCTAGATCCATTTGTGAGTAGCTCCCTGTCTCCTACTCCAGTACAATGCTGTTTAGAGTGGAACTTGCATGACAAGAAGGCACATGGCTGTTCCTTCATGACCAGTCATTTCTGGGAGAGGATGGCCCTGGCATTCCATAAGACCATAAGATATAGGAGCAGAAGTAGGCCATTCGGCTCATCAAGTATGCTCCACCACTCAATCATGGCTGATCCAATTCTTCCAGTCATCCCAACTCCCCTGCCTTCTCCCCATACCCTCTGACGCCCTGGCTAATCAAGAACCTATCTATCTCTGCCTTAAATGCACCCAATGACTTGTCCTCCAAAGTTGCTTGTGGTAAAAAATTCCACAGATTTACCACACTCTGACTAAAGTAATTTCTCCTTATCTCTGTTCTAAATGGACGTCCTTCAATCCTGAATTCATGTCCTCTTGTCCTAGACTCCCCTACTATGGGAAATATTGCCATATCTAATCTGTTTCAGCTTTTAACATTGGGAATGTTTCTATGCAATCCCCTTTCATTCTCCTGAACTCCAGGGAATACAGCCCAAGAGCTGTCAGATGTTTCTCAAACAGTAACCCATTCATTCCTGGAATCATTCACGTGAATCTTCTCTGAACCCTCTCCAATATCAGTATGTCCTTTCTAAAATAAAGACCCCAAAACAGCTCTATTAAACCTGCCTGCTAGGATATTGGACCCCTTTAGGTTCGGGTGTAACCCAACCTTTTTGTACAGGTCGTACCTCCCCTAGAAGAGGCCCCAATGATATAGGAACCCAAAGGCCTGCCACATACACCAGTCTCTCAGCCATACATTAATATGCCTGATCATGCTATTCTTGTGCTTGTTAGCACATGGTACAGGCAGCAATCCTGAGATTACTACCCTGGAGATCCTACTTTTCAGCTTCCTACCCGACTCCCTGAATTCGCTCTTCAGGACCTCCTCCCTTTTTCTACCTATGTCATTGGTACCAATGTGTACCAAGACTTCTGGCTGGTCACCCTCTCCCTTCAGAATACTCTGCACCTGATCCAAGACATGTATACCTTGGCACTTGGGAGACAACACACCATGCGGGTATCTCTATCAGGCTGACAAAATCTCCTGTCTATTCCCCTCACTATGGGATTCCCTATGACTACGGCATTCCTCATCTTCCTCTTTACCTTCTGCACCATGGAACCAGGCTCAGTGCCAGAGACCTGATCGCCATGATCATCTTCCATCAGGGCACCACCCCCTTCAACAGCATCCAAGATGAGATAACAAGATTACTGAGGGGGGTGGTCACAGGGGTGCTCTCTACTACCTGAGCTCTTCCCTTCCCTCTCCGGACAGTCACCCATTTATCTAACTCTTACAGCCTTGGGGTAACTAATTCCCTGTAGCTCCTCTCTGATTTCCATGTGCATAGGGCGTGAGTGCAGTTTGACCATCAGTGGTCATGATGCAGACGGGGTGAGCTATAGGCTTGGTTGGGTCCAAGCTGCAAACACAGAGTCAAGTCCAGGAAGTTACCTGCTGCATCAGAATCCACTGGAACCTCCTGTGCATCTAGAACCACCAGGTTCTGGAGCACAGAGAAACTGTTCCAACAATGAAGAACCAGGAGAGCCTACCGGATTGAAGGCCTGTTGCCTCTACCTGGTAGTGCTGTTTTCCCTGGTGCCTTGGACATGTGATACTCTGTAATAAATGCACAAGTTGTATCTCCACCAAGGATCACACTCTTGGTGGGGGGGGGTTAAGGGAGTCTCGTAAACTGCATGGCTTCTGCTGATTAGCCTGAAATGATTTGGGGAATGGAACTGGGGTTCTGGCTAATGATCCGAGGGCCATTCCTTAAGATGCTTGCCAATTTGGATGGCCAGAGTGATGAGGCTTTGGTGGTCGATGGGCATTTCCCAGGTGGACAGCTTTCCTTTCAAGTGCTTCTAGAGGCTGGGATGGTAATGAGCCAGCAGCAATTCTGCATTCCAGCTGCACTCCACCACGATGGTCCTCAATTCCACGGTGTAGTCCAACACCTAGTGTGGGCCTTGATTCAGGCAAAGTACCTGACCTATTGCTTCTCTGCCACTTCCCAGATGATCGAAAGCCAGAGTATCTCAGCAGTGATTTCCTCAAATTTATTGTTTCATTGTCTCAGTTAGAGGTGGCCCAGGTCAGAGCCTGACCCATTAAAAGAGAAATAATGAAGGCAATCTTGGCTCAGTCCATAGAATATACTAACAGGTGTGGCTCAAAGTGCAAGATGTACTGGGGCAGGAAGTTGTGGCAATGGGCTGGGATCTATGGAAGTGTTCGGGTACTGGAATCCAGGAGTCTAAGGGAGGAGGCTGAGTGGCATAAATTGCTGTAACAAGACCAAGGGTTGGCTGAGAGTGCTTTCCTTCTGCTTCTGAATCATTGACTCGTATCAGTAGATGACTTCCTTCAGTCAGGCAAACTCTGCGGGGTCAACCTTGGTTTCACCCATCCTGTCAGGAAATGTAGAGGAGGCTTGACGCAAACGCTAATAGTGGAGATGATTTAGCGGTGAGTGATCAACTTGATGATAAACTGCAAAATAACAAATCACAAGGTGCCACAAAACAAGACAGAGCAAATACACAACACAGCAAGGCAACAAAGTAACTTAAAACCAGGGGCAACTGGTGTGGCTGGCTGGTTCAATGCGTAAACATGGGGACATGGCTGAAAGCTGGGTTGAAATAGGCTGCAGGTGATTAGTTGGAAAATGAATGGCAGGTGACTCTTGTTAGCGGAGTGGACACTGGGATGTGCCTGCATGTGCAGGCCTGACAGTTGCATTAGAATTCTACAGCTGGTGTTAATACTTTCAAACCTGTAATAAAAGGAATCAGACTTAATTGAAATAGTTCTGGTTAAAGTGACAAGGAATTTCCTGCAGTTTATATTATCATACTTTGTCTGGTTTATTTTAATGACACCTTCATTTTAGTGCATATATGAGTTTTATTAATAACCTATCCTATTCACTTATAGTGTTAAACATTCAAAATAAATAACACAATTCAGCTTAGCACTAAGAAAATCCAAGGTAGCCTCCTGGGAGCAGAGATCTGGTGCCACTTCTCTGAAATACTTTGGAACAGACTGCTCACTCGATGTCATGATGAGAAAAAAATGAGCCTCATAAAATTTACATCTGGGCAAGTCTTTTTTTAATATACAGTATTTCTGTTTTTTGCATGTTTTTTAATCTATTCAATATATGCATACTGCAATTTATTTAATTATTTATTATTATTATTATTATTACATTTTTTATTTATTATTTCTTTCCATTCCATATAATGTATTGCATTGAACTGCTGCTGCTAAGTTAACAAACTTCATGTCACAAACCAATGATAATAAACCTGATTTTGATTCTGATTCTGAGTCTTCTGACATTAAACATGACACCTGCACAACATGAGTTTGTATTCCCTATGATCTATTAACTTTGCTGAATGACAAACCTTTTTATAAGTGATATTTCCTGAGGTAAGCTGGTTTTACTTCCTAGCAACCCTCTGCCTTCCCTTTCCACAAACACCCACACTCATGCCCATGCTGATATGAGAACCATTGCAGCTAAAACCACTGATTCGGTGCTTCCCACTTCCTGACTGAGATGGCAGCACGGATGTGCTACTGGCAAGGAAACTCATAAAAATCAAAAGTTTCTGGCAGAAGTACAAAATGTTTTTTGTTTACTCAGATGAAGTATTTTCTTCCTGAGCCAATTATCAAACCTCTTACCCAACCCAATCTTTGCCTTTTCTTAGACCTGGGAAAAAGATGCATAGGGTGCTCTGATTTGTACAAGTAACAGGCTTGAATTTAAAGGTAGCCTTTTACAAAATCAAGACTTCGTAAAGTTCTTTGCTGCTAATGAGAGGTGTTTGAAATATTCATTATTATACTGTTGGAATCATTGTGCCTGCCATTTAGACAGCAGGATCCTTTGAGCAGAAGTGTGATAATGATGTTGCCTGTGGAATAATAAATGTAACAACTCCCTTGTTCCTCTCCAACTTTGTACAAAAGGATCTCTTTAGCCTTTGTTTGGTGTCTCATGCTAAAGATGGCACCTGCCACAATCCAGTTCTATTCTAGTTTCTTAGCCTAGGTTTAACCTTCTGAGTTGGAGCTGACAATGGATAAGAAGTCTCACCACCAAATGTTTTGGGCTCTTTTGCATGTGATTGAGGAGGTGTGCGTGTGCCTGTGCATGTGGGTGTGTGTGTGTATGTGTGTTGGGGGAATGCCCAGTTTTACTCTTTTCTGATTAATTTCATTAACATAGCATGTTTAATTTCCATTGTAGACAAGAGGCTATTGAGAGTGAGCACTAAGAAAATCCAAGGTAGCCTCCTGGGAGCAGAGATCTGGTGCTACTTCTCTGAAATACTTTGGAACAGACTGCTCACTCGATGTCATGATGAGAAAAAAATGAGCCTCATAAAATTTACACACTGTGAAAAATATTTACTATAAAATGTTAAAAAGGTACATAAATTATTAATGTTAAACAGTGAAGTGCTCTCAGTATGCAACAGCACGACGTCGGAGAGACAAGAACATATGTATTGATAGACTGACTTAAACTGCTACATCAATCCTAGTCAATGACCCCTGTAATGATATGGACCGATACAGTATCTGTGGACTAATTTGGATGTTGGATATGAATTAGATTTGCACTAATAAAGCACCTTCATGACCTCAGGTAATCTCAAAGCAATCAATACACAATAAATGCTCCAGGGTATCGTTATTGTTAATTCCTACACTACAATAGTGTCTACACTTCAAAAGTACTTCATTGGTTATAAAATGCTTTGGTACTTTCTGAAGCCATGTAAGGCACTATATCAATGCCTACATTTCTTTCACACTTAACTCATCCCCTACTTCTGAACTAGTTTATAAATGTACCACAAACCTGTATCGTTACTATGGCTTATTGGTTACGATTAATGCAGTTACAAAATCAGACCTTGAACACACTTGATTTGTATTTTTCTGTTTTATGCTGTTGCAAAAGGAGAGCACTCTCCTTACAGAATATCAGCTCCTGATATTTTTCTGTAGATGTGGCTCACACTATGTACATCTTAGAAAACTAATTCTGTGGTATACAAAGTTGGAATGAAATATTCCAAAACAGTTGCTATCCAAAGGTCAAAGTAAATTTATTATCAATGTACATTAACATCACCATCTATAATCCTAAGACTAATTTTCTTCTGGGCAATCGTTGTAGATATAAGAGACAAAATAGAATCTATGAAACACTGCACCTAACAGGACAGACAAACAATTAATGTGAAGAAAATAACAACAAACTGCAAATACAAAATGAAAGAGAAAAGAGGAAATAATAAGAATAATAAATAAATAAGCAACAAGTGCAGAGAACATGAGATGAAGAGTCCTCGAAAATGAGTCCATAGGTTGTGGGAACAGTTCAGTGGAATGAAGTTGAGTGAAGTTATCCCCTCTGATTCAAGCAGCTGATGGTTGAGGGGTAATATGTGATGGTTGTTCTTGATCCTGGTGGTCCTGAGGCTCCTGTACCTTCTTCCTGATGACAGCAGCGAGAAGAGAGCATGGCGTGGATGGTGGGGGTGATTGATGCTGCTTTTCCCATGACAGCTCTCCATACAGATGTGCTCAATGGTTTGGAGGGCTTTACTGGTATCCACTACTTTTCATAGGATTTTCCGTACAAGGGAATTGGTGCTTCCATACCAGGCCATGGCAACAAGCCAATATGCCTCCTCCACACATCTATAGAAGTCTGTCAAAATTTTAGATGGCACAGCAAGTCTTTGCAGAGTTGTAGAGTATGTTAGAAATAACAATGAAATAAAAACTGAGTTGGGTTCATGGAGGAGGTTGATGATCAGTAGTGACATAGAAAGGATGTAAATATATAAGGTAGCCCTGGAAATGAAATATTACGCAAGGGAATTGTAGGGAATAATCCATGACCTGGAGGAAATAGAAATTGAATAAATAAGGATAGAGATAAAAATGGAAAATGCAGCTAGTTGAAGTTCATTGGCCTCAGATCAAAGGTTAGTCTCTTGGAATGAGTATTAGTTAAGATATAACAAAAAAGTAGATGCAATGAAGTTACTACTTTATTCATATAAACTAAGCAAGTAAAGTTTGCAGAGATAGTTTGGAAGATGTCCAACTAATGAATTTCTGCAGTTAGTCATTATCTATTTAACGACTTAGGAGGCTTAGAATTTGCCGGTAATACAAGGCTGAATGGGAAAGGGACCTTTGGAGATGCCAAGATTCTGCAAAGGGATGCAGGCTGCTTGTTAAGTAGGTGGTACGAAGAAGGCAGTTGGTGTATATTGCAGGATAATGTTTCCCTCTTGGAAATATCTGTCCTGATCATGTCTCATGCCACATATTCTATTTTCTCTTTTCCCTGCATCTTCATCTCTAAATTAGCTGTGTCTGCAGCTGTCAACTCATCAGCTTCTTTATTGTGGAATATCCTCTGATGTAATGAGGAGTGGCCAGACACACAGGGACAAATAATACAGACTTATGATTTGTAGACCTCTTGGAGCCCTTAATATCAACCTCCATGTGTTCAGCTTCTCCATTAATCCTGGATGATATACTGTACATATCTGTGCTAGTTATCACTGGAATGAGGAAATGTAACAAACTGTGCCTATCTGAACTGAGAATCATTATTGGAAATCAGTTTCTTAAGAAGGTCATGTATCAGAACAACTTATTTTCAGACTCCTCCCCCGCCCCCCTTGATCTGTTCTATGAAGGTGGAAGACCCAGCTGGTCGGACATCTACTTTCCCATGTCACTGCCAATTAAAAGGTGGAAGAATACCTTTTGTGGCTGGAAGAAAATCAATCTTTTGACAGGGGAGAGGCAGCCATATTCCCACTTGCAAAGGAGAAAAAGTAACATTTCAGGCCAGTAAGTAACCTCTAGCTATTACTTTCATATACAATGCTCATAGGCTGGGCAGGACATCGATTAGGACATGTGACTGAGAAGTTACCACCCTGTGACCTCATTTTAAACAAACCTGCCTCACGAATAATTCATGCCTCCTGCAGATGGGTCTGATCTTACTCACTCCCGTTTAGGATTCACTGCAATCTGATACGGAGTGTTAGCTTGCCATTCACCTTCAAGGACTGTTCTTTTGATCTCATATGATATATTTGCAGGAGCTGATAGAACTAGCAGAATCAACAATATTTCGTATGTCTCTCCTCCTGTCACTTCCTCTTCTCTTCCATCTCATGTTTTTCTCCGCTCACTGTCCTCCCAAAGAGCCTTGATGATTGTCACTTGCCTTAAAAACTATTCCCACTCATTCAATGCATGGGGGAAATGGCTGCTTCTGCTCATACATCAAACTCATTGACATATCTAACATATTCGTTGCCTGCTAACATCATTGTTGTCCTCTCCACAGAGAACTCTGTTTTCAACTTCCCTTGCACTCGATCACTGTTCTGCTGCACTTCCAAGAAGTAACAGCTGACCTGCAGTGTTAGTATAGTGTTGTAAGCTCTTATTATGTTGCTGCAAATGAAAGAGATCAGACTGCGGTGTTACCATTTGGCCACTTTCTGGTTATTTCATTAAAGGACCAGAGGGGATTGCGACATGTTCATGTATCCCTTTGTACAGAACATTTAGTGCTAATTGCCAAAGAAATGTTGAGGATTAAACTAAATTAATTTCTCCACTGCCATCACATTCCCAGGGAAATTGGCAGTCTAGAAGATTCCGCAACTTCCCAGAATTGGGCAGACACCCACAGACAGAGTGATTAATAAGGCAATACCTCTAGGTCAGGATAGCTGACTATACAATGAGTTCTAGACACAGAATATTGTGTTTATTACCCTTTATCATTCAACAAAAGAACCAGTGTCGCATAGCAAAAGTAATGCCCATTTAAGTTTCTTCCTTTTAATAAATGTCCAAAAAAATTAATGTATGAAGGCTCTCAAAAAATCAAAACTATAAAATTTGCAATCATTCTCCACATAGGTTTTGATTTGGAAAATCCACATCCTTTGCACCCTCAAACAATAGATTAAATTGGAGTTTTTCCACAATATTCATTTTTATGTCCACATGCACAAATAATGTTATTACTACCATAGCTATATACCAGAGTCAAATCAGGGTAGATTTTCCTGAACGTGATCTCTGGTGAAAAGAGGTTATCTTTAACATGACATTTTAATGGAATGTTTATTGCTTATTTTAGACTATAGCTTCTTCCTCTTGGTATACAGCAAGTTCAAACCAAATCTATGAAAAAAGGAGGTGCTGGCAATTTGAAGCACATAAAATTGAATAAATCTCTAAGGCCTGATCAGTTGTATCCTAGGGGACTGTGCAAAACAAAAGATGAAATTGATGAAACTGACAACAGTTTTTGAGTTCTCATCCATTGAAAATGCATTGCAGAACTCTGCTGATGCACAAACTTGCATATAGTTTTCTTCCAGCTGCAAGAGTGCTCTTCTGACCAATCAAATATTGCCAGCTGTAAATAAATCATCATCTTGGCAAATCCACGTTAATGGTGCAGATCACCCAGTGTGCTATTTATCTCCTTTGCAGCTGGCATCTGCCCACACTGAGTGGAGTCATCTTCCAAATTATTTAGTATACTCTAAGTAGTACTGAGGTGAAACCAACAGTTTCCAGACACACGTTAGAGCTTGTTGTGTTAAGTGCTACTGTTGTAGATCAAAACTGTAACTCCCACAGCTCTGCTCTCCAAGCAAACTGATCTACAAACATCTAAGCCTAGGACTCAACACCTCCTTGACCTGAACAAACTACAATCAGTAAGGAGAGGCAGCAATACCTCTACCATGATTATTGGCAGTGCCCTACAAGGCTGTGTGCTTAGCCCTCTGCTGTACTCCCTATACACTCACAACGGCAGGACTACTTTCTGCCCTAATCCCTCTACAGATGATACCTTTGTGGTGGGTTGAATCTCAAATAATCAGAGTGCGAACAATCTTTCCCGCAATGTCAGCAAAACAAAAGAGCTGCTTATTGATTTCAGTAAGAGGAACAGTACACATGCTCCTGTCTATCTTAACAGTGCTGAAGTCGAGAGGGTTGAGAGTTTAAACTTCCTAGGCATGAACGTCACATTGATACCACAGTTCAGAAAGTGCCCCAATGCCTCTACTTCCTCAACGGCTAAAGACATTTGGCATGTCCACTTTGTCCATCACTAATGTTTATAAATACACCTTAGATATATCCTCTTGTTACATACCCTGGCTTGGTATGGCAGCTGCTCTGTCCAGGATTGCAAGAAGCTGCAGAGAGTTGAAGACACAGCTGAGAATATCATGGATACCAGTTTTTCCTTCCTGGACTATTCACTTCTCGCTGCATCAGTAAAGGATACTTTATTTGTCACATGCACATTTAAGTGTTGAAACATAGAGTGAAATGTGTTATTTGCACCAATGACCAACGCCGTCTGAGGATTGAGCTGGGGGGTAGCCCACAAGTGTCTCCTACTCAACTATGAAAGGGATAGATAAGATAGAGGCAGAAGAGTTGCTTCTATGGATAGGTGAGACTAGAGCGAAGGGACGTAGCCTCAAGATTCAGGAGAGTAGATTTAGAACGGAGATGAGGAGGAACCGCTTTTCCTGAGAGTGGTGAATCTGTGGAATTATCTGCCCAATGAAGCAGTGGAGGCTGCCTCAGCAAATATGTTTAAGACAAGGTTGGATAGATTTTTGCATAGTAGGGGAATTAAGGGTTATGGGGAAAAGACAGGTAGGTGGAGATGAATCCATGGCCAGATCAGCCATGATCTTATTGAAAGGCAGAGCAGGCCCGATGGGCCAGATGGCCTACTTCTGCTCCCATTTCCTATGTTCTTATGTTCTTACATTTTACTTTCTTAGAGGTTTGCATAGAATTGACAAGTCACCAAAAAAGTTAAACTTCTGTAGGTGCCCTGTGGAGAGAATCCTATATAGTTACATCATAGCTTGGTATGACAAGACCAATACCCAGGAATGGAAATGGGCACAGAAAGTCCATCACCGGCAAACCCCCTCCACCATTGAGTACATTTACATTGAGTGCAGACACAAGAAAGCAGCATCCATCGTTAAAAATCTCCATCATCCATGACGTGCCCACTTCTCGCTATTACTATCTAGCATTAGGTTCCACACCTCCAGCTCAGTACAGTTATTACCCTACAGCCATCAGGTCTCTTAGCTATTCCCCACTACTCCAAACTAATTCTATGACCTACAGACTCTCTTCAGAACTCTTTCCAGCTCATGTTCTTTGTCCTTTATTCCTTTCTTTTTCATATTGGTTGTTAGTCAGTCTTTGTTTGTTTAAGTATAGTTTTTTCATAAAATTCTATTGCATTCTTTTTTCCCTGTAAATGCCTGTAAGAAAATTAATCACAAGGTAGTCAGTGGTAACACATAAATCTTTGATAATAAATTTCCTTTGAACTTTGAACGCTTTGTGCCATTGGCAAAAATACATCAATTCAAAGTTTAACAGTAACAATCAACCTATACCAATTACCATTTGCTGAATGTCATTCCAGGTTTTCATTATACTCTGCATGTAGAAACATTTCCCCATGTCTTCTGAAATGCTTGATGTCAATGTTTTGACTGTGCAGACTAGATTTTCAAACCAGCAGAAATAATTTGTCTCCATTTAGCCTGTTACGATTATTATTTTAAAACTTTGATCAAGTCACCCCTAAAATGTATAAATCTTAGAAAAGGCAACATTACTTTATAATCCATTTTGTAATACAGCCATTGGAATCTAGATATCATGCTGCACTCATTCTAGTAACTCCAAATCCATCAGTTGTGGTTGCAAGAATTGCTCAATATCACAGGCATGATCCAATAATTTATATAGATAGACCACACTTTAAATACATAGAGCACCATGTCTGCGCCTTCTACACCAATCATCTAAAGAGCTTCAATAGACTTTTTTGGACTTTTTTCTGTTCCTCTTCATCTGATTCTAAATGATCTTTGGACCACCAATATCTCAGCTCCTAATGAATTAATGCTCTGGTATTTGATATCTTCCTTGAAAACTTGTGAAAGGATGAGGTTCTCACAGTTGACACTTAATATTGAGCTTTCAATCATTCAATTAGTTATCTTCTTTTTCAAAGCTCTGAAATCCATATATTATTCCACGCTCACAGTCTGTGCCTTCACTTAATACAATTGTATGAATATATTTGAATTCCCCTAGTTCATTTTGGGCAATAATCCCATAAGGGAATCATACCTTTGACTAATTTGTTCGTTAGTAATAGTTCACACCATCTTCAGATTCTGAAATGGCGTGTTTACCAGTAATGCATCTACTGATAGAGCAAATATTCTTGCTATCATTGAAAGAAATGCAGAAATGCTGAAAATACTCACTGGGGCAGGCTGCAACTATGTGAACAGAAACAGAGTTAAGAAGAGTGAGTGATCCCAGTATTTTCTAC
Organism: Hypanus sabinus; assembly: GCF_030144855.1. Lineage (NCBI taxonomy): Eukaryota > Metazoa > Chordata > Chondrichthyes > Myliobatiformes > Dasyatidae > Hypanus > Hypanus sabinus. The sequence continues at coordinate 160,469,988 of NC_082706.1, forward strand.
TATTTGTTTCAGAGTCTGGCTTCTGTGTTTTTTTTTCTCATTTTTCATTTATCATTTCTTGGAAGTTTATGATAATATAGTGATGTTCTGGGTGGGGGCGTGGTCGACACCCGCCCCTGCATTTCTAATGACCAGTACTGTTTATTGTTCTTGTGTTAAAATGCTTTTGTGGGATTATGGTGGGAAGCTCCAGTTCGTTTATTGTTACATTTTAGCTTGGGTTATACAGTTATTTACTTGTGTATTTGTGCGTCACTCTGATGGTAACTGGGGTGTGTAATGGTCACCTCCCCCATCAGTGTGTGACTGGTTGGGCTCACTCTCCGGGTCATGGCGCCCGGTCTGTTTTGTGTTTATCACAATAAAACAGTTATGAGTTAAAGAGCTTCCTCATCTGTCATTATGGACCAAATGCTTGCCACAATATATGTTAGTTAATATATCAAAACATAATTTTTCACTGCACAGTAACAATGAGAAGAGCTTTCAACATTTATGAAATTTCATCATTCGGGCTCCTGTATCTGAAGGTTAATCTGAATCTTTCCGCAGATACTGCCTGATCTGCTGAGTGTTTGCAACATTTCATGTTTTACATCAGATTTCCAGCATCTGCTGTTTTTATTTAATTTTCACCAATAAAAGTAAATCTGTTGAAGAATTACAAGTTCATGTAAATAATGAAACTTATCTACAGTTAATGAAATCAATAGATGTGTGGTGGAGAGTATATTGCCCAGTTGCATCATAGCCTGGTATGGAAACACCAATACCCTTGAATGGAAATTCCCTCAAAAGGTAATGGATATGGTCCAGTCCATCACAGGTAAAGTCCTCCCCTCTGTTGAGCACCTTTATACAGAGCGCGGTGGAAGAAAAACAGCATCCATCATCATGGGACCCAGGGTCAGGCTCTCTTCCCGCTGCTGCCATCAGGAAGAAGGTGCAGAAGCCTCGGAACTCACCCCACAAGATTCAGAAACTGTTATTACCTCCCAACCATCAGGCTCTTGAACCAAAAGGGATAACTCCACTCAACTTTACTTGCCCCACCACCGTAATGCCACAATCTATGAACTCACTTTTAAGGAGTCTTCATCTCATGTTCTCAATATTTATTGTTTATTTATTATTATTACTTCTTTCTTTTTGAATTTGCACAGTTGGTTGCCTTTTGTACTTTTGTACACTGTCAGTTGGTGTGGTATTTCATTGATGCTATTACGGTTATTATTTTATTATGGATTTATTGAGTGTGCCTGCAAGAAAATGAATGTCAGGGGTGACATATATGTGCAGGTTTTTGTAAATAAAATGGCAGAGACATTTAAGTTTAAGGGAAACTGTAACAACTTCTTTATTGTCAACCAAACTCAGAACAAAAAGTGTAGTAAAAAAAACTTCATATCATTATGTCATCTGAAAGTGAACACCAGCTCAATGTCAGTGGTTGTGGATTAGGCATGTTTCCACGGATTACGTTACTCTACACAGGTCACCTGAAGAATTCATTAAAACTGGCATTGTCAGCTATCCAGAGCACAGATGAGTCACCCAGCTTGGGTCCATGGGTGGAGTAACAGCAGGTGCCTCTGGCTCATCCAAAGTTGTGCTGACACCAGGGGCATGGTGGCGAAATCCTCCAAATCTCGGTGGGCCAGCTTGAGTCAGTCTCTCAGGTTTATCTCCCCTATCAATGATTAATTTCTTTTCTCTCCATTCCAATATGCAAAATGAGCCATCGTAAAGGGGCCTAAGGGTATGTTGGTGTGCATCATGGCTGACAAAAACAAACGAGGCAGAATATAGATGGATAAGAATCCAGGAGTGCGGTACACCATGATGGGAGGTAGGAATAGGTGCAAAGCAACGATATTTACTGAGGAGGATGGAACACTGCTGCAAAGCCGACCAGGCAGTTGTGAGTGAGGAATAAAATCACCAGGCACTTGTAATGGCTGCCTGTATACCAACTCAGCTGTGGACAACTGCTGGTCCTCTTTTGGAGCTGCGCCGAGCCCCAGCAGGACACACGGGAGACGACCCGGCCAACACTCATTGGTCAGGGAAGCCCTCAGAGCAGCCTTTAAGGAGCAGTGAAACTGCCTGCACAGGCCATTGGACTGCAGGTGATACGCTGTGGAGCGATGTACCCTGATGCCAAGTTCTTGGCTATCGCAGCCTAAAGGTCTGAAGTAAATTGGGACCGTAGTCAGAAAAATAACAGATGGGGTGCCAAACCGATCAACCCAGCTTCTGACGAACCCCCAAGCCATGTCTGTGGCCATCACCCATGGCCACCTGGTGGTGTGTCCACCATGGTGTGTGAAACTGCGTTGGGGGGTGGGGGCAAGAGGCCCAACCAGATCAACATTGACGTGTTCAAGCTGTTGCTCAGGGATCTCAAAAGGTGCCAGTGCCAGGCGGAACGTGATGGTTAATTTTCACCCATTGACACTCAACACAAGCTGCACTCCAATCACGCACGTTCTTTCTAAGGCCATGTCACACAAAATTTAGAGCAACTGTTTTCTGTGAGGATGCGAGAGGCTGTGAATGGAGTTAAAAACAGTATGGCTCCAATTTGTGTACTGGACTGAGGGCATCACACAGGAGAGAAACCCCAGCTTCACTGAACTTAATGTCAGCCAACTGTCAGTAGCTTGGTTGGATGCCATGCTGGCATAGTCAACCCCAATGTGTACCTCTCAAGAGTTGGCCATTAGAGGCAATCAGCCACAGCATTATTTTTCCCCTTGATGTGCTGTATCTAATTCATATGCTTTGATACGTAGACCAGGTGGCTTTACCATCATGTAAACCAAAGGTCTGATATTCTGGCCATTGCATGCAAAAGGGGTTTGTGGTTAACAGATGCTGTAAAGTGACAACCTTCTAGTAGAAAACTAAAATGGTGAACAGCCAGATAGAGACTGAAGAGCTAGCAGTCAAACGTGCTGTACTTCCTTTTGGAGAGAAGGAGCCTCCAGCTGAAGAAGGCGAGTGGCTGCTACATGCCTCCAACCAATTGTTTGTGCACGGTACCCTCAACATAGTCTGAAGCATCTGTAGTAATGGCTATAGGTGCATTGGGGAGTGGGTGTGCCATAGGGTCAGGCTGGAAAATGCTCATTTGGTGTCATCAAATGCTCTGGTCATGTCTGCTTACGAGTCAAGCACACGATTGGGGGTATTAGTTTTAACGGTAATATATGGGAAGGGGGAGCATAAGTTCAGCATATCATGAGTTAAGTAGCGATAGAAATTCACCATACCTAAAAGTTCTTGTAGTTATTTAGTAGTGCGGGGCGGTGGGAAATCCATTATAGCTGAGACTTTTGTTGGGAAGCATTTCACACCTTCTACAGAGATACACTGCCTGAGAAAGTCAATGGCTGACAACCCAAACTGGCATTTAGCAGGATTAATAATCAACCTGTGCTGGTTTAGACATTTGAAAAGTGTGTGGAAATGAGATAGCATTCAGATTTGGATGCATTGACAACAAGTATGTCATCCAGTTGAATAAAAGAAGATCTAAGTCTTTTAATGCAGAATCCATTGAACTGTTGGAAAGCCTGTGTTGCATTTTTCAGCCCAAATGGCATGTGCAGAAACTCAAGTAGGCCAAATGGGTTATCACAGCCATTTTGGGAATGTCCTCTGAGCACACAGGCACCTGATGGTAGCCCCTAACCAGACTGACTTTGGAACAAGTTAACTTTCTGGTTAAACGTTCTGAAAAGTCTTGGATGCGTGGGACACCCTAGAAAATGTTTTATTGCTTCCTTGTTATTGATTTATTACTGTCATATGTAGCAGCATCTGCGCACGCCACTCAGAAAGATCATTCCATGCAGAAATACATCGGGTAGTACAAGAGGAAAACAGTAACAGACAGCAGAATACAGTGCTTTCGATATATAGAAGATATGTAAGGAGACAAATAAGGTGCAAGAGGTATGATTAGGTTGATTGAGAGATCTTATCAATGGAGGTTCTTCACAACAGTGGGGTAGAAGCTGTCCATAGGCCTGGTGGTATGTGTTCTTAAGCTTTCTTGTCTTCTGCACAATGGAAGGGAGGAGAAGAGGGAATCATGGGGTAGGAAGGGTCTTTCATGATATTGGTGCTATCCTGAGGCAACAGGAAATGTAGACAGTCATAGGAGCAACGGCTATTTTTCTGGGTCATATGATCAAAGAGCACCTCCAGCAGAGAAGCAGGTCCTTTGATCTGGTCGATTTCAGTCTGGTTTAATGCCTAGATCCATCGACCTGCAGCAGGACTAGAGCCCTCCATACCCTTCTCATCCATGTAACTGTCCAAACTTCTCTCAAACCAGCATTTACCATTTCAACAGGCAGCTCATTTCTCACTCACACAACCCTCTGAGTGAAGTAGTTCTCTCTCAGATTCCCCTTAATTATTTCACTTTTCATTCTAGGCTTATTACTCCTAGTTCCAGTCTCATCCAACCTGAGGGCAAAGGCCTGTATGCATTCAACCTACCTATACTCATAATTTTGTATATCTCTATATGATTTCCCCTCATTTTCCTGTGCTCCATAGAATAAAATCAATTCAATTTATTCCTGTAACTCAAGTCCTGGCAACATTCATGTAAATTTTCTCTGCACTCTTTCAAGCTTATTGATATCTTTCCTGTAGGTAGATGACACAATACTTTCAATTTGGCCTCACCAAATTATAAAACTTCAGATTAATATCCTAACTCCTGCACTCAGGTCCATTGTTTATGAAGCCCAATGTGCGTAAAGCTCTCTTTACAACCCTATCTACCTGTAATGCCACTATGACAGACTGGGTGTGATCATAACACTTTCCAATTTCTTGTGTTCTAGGACACACAACTTGCAATACCAGGTTGTGATGTATCCAGATGAGATGCTTTCTGTGAAGCATCTGTAAAAACTGATGAGGATGGTTAGAGATGTGCACATAATGCAGGAGGACTTCCGATGCCCTTACGACTGGCCGAGATGTGAGGTTGGATTGCTTTGGGTGCTGAGAAGAGAGGTTGAAGCCCAGGCTCAGGAGATTCGGTGCCCATCAACTGACCTGGGTGTGAGGTTGGATCGCTCTCAGCACTGACCTGATTTGAAAAGCATGAGAGAGGCTTCGGGCTGGGTGGTGAAATCTGGGCCCGGACCAAGTTGCAAGTCTTTTATTTTTATTATTATTCTTTTTTTCTTTAATTGGGTTCTTTCAGGTTTCTTGCTTTATGCCACCTGTGAGCAAGCAACTCTCAAGATTGTATCAGTTTTACATTTGTTGATAATATATGTACCTGAATATTGAATCGTGACATAGCAAATTTCCTTAGTCTTCTGAGGAAGAAGAAGCAATAGTGTGCTTACTTAGCCATGTGTCTCTTTGGAAGGCCCTAGACAATTTGTTAGTGATATTTATCACCAGGAACTTGAAGCTCTCAACTATCTTCACCTCAAGACTATTCATATAGGCAGAGGCAAGTACTTCTCCCTATTTCTAGAAGTCAATGACCAGCTTTTGTGTTTTGCTGACATAGATGTAAACTTGGTGACTTTACAGCATGGCCATATCCTTCTTCTGATGGTTTGTATTCAAGGTTTTGTCCACTTGCTGAGATTGTGAAATGGCCCAGCAATAGACCATTGTTCATAGTTTGATCCTATCCCAGCAATCCAGGGTAACATCCTTTCTGCACCCATCTCAATGATCCCTGGAATAATTTTGTAACTGCCAAAGAAATCACACCTCATTCTTATAAACTCTGGAGAATACAGATATAGTCTATTCAATCTCTTCTCACATAGTGAAGCTGCCATGCCGGGATTCAGGGTGATGAATCTTAGTTGCATTCACTCTATGCTTAGTGTATAATTTTTTAATGTAAGGAAACCACAACTGTGCATAATATTCCAAGTGAAATATCACCAAAGCTCTACATAATTGCTGTAAGACATCTTTGCACCTATATGGCACTCAAAAGTTCTCCTAATTAAATACTGATATACCATTTCTCTTTCTAATTGCTTCTGGAGCTGAATGTTAACTACAGTGGCTTGTATGCATGGACGACTGGATCCAGGATATCTCAATTTACCACTGCTTCAACAATAATCTCCTTTTCCATCTTGTGCACCAAAGTGGTTGCCCTCAAATTTATCAGCATTACTTTCAACCTTTCATGTCCTCACCTATTCACTCACCTTGTATATATCCTTTTTACATACCCCTGCCTCCGATTCACTGACCCACCTGGATTTGTGTCATCCCATTGGATTCTCTCGGTCAGTAATATCTTCCATAGGCAAAACACCCAGGACCAATTATGTTCCATATAGCACATTTGTTAACTAGGAAGGAAGGAGAAATATCCCAAGTCTCTGCTTCAGTTTTGACATTCTCTAGATATAGATTCTGGTTTGATTTGATGAATGATACAGATTGCATGAGCTTTAGCTAAGATGGCAGTAATTTTGAAAGGCTGTGATATATATGAAGTTGTACATCAATCTATGTGGTTTATAATTACTCATTATAAGAACTGTATTCTCAGGCCTCATGGCTTAGATTGGAACTCCCTGTGTTTCTTGCATTTGTTTTGATTCTGGTTTTCCTTGCTTCATCAATTACATAGACTTTGATTATCTATCTTAAGAAGTAGCCTGGGAAGACATGTGTACCAAGGGTCAAAAATGTGGTTGGAGTTATTCCTTTCATTGAATGCAATATTGCCCTCTTGTTCCTTAAAAAACCTATGAAGTTCTGGCTCCATGATTTCCCTTTGGTATAAATAGTACAGATGATTTTTGGATTCAAAATCGTTTATTATCACTGCCTTATATGACATGAAATTTGCTGTTTTGCAGCAGCAATACAGTGCAAAAACATAAAATTGCTATAAATTACAAAATAAATAGTTGAAAATAAAGATAGTGTTTGTGAGTTCATGAATTATACATAAGCCTGACTGCAGAGGAGAAGACGCTGTTCTTGAATCATTGAATGTGGGGCTTTTTGTTCCTGCACCTCCTCCAAGATGATAGTAATGAGATGAGGATATGTCTTGGATGGCGGGGGACCCGCTATGGAGGGGTAAGTTGTGCCCCAGTGGTGCTGGCTATAACACTCTTCAGTTTCTTGCAATCATGTGATGCAACCAGTCAGAATGCCCTCTACCATACATCTAAAGAAAGTTGCAGAGGTCTTTGGTGACATAGCAAATTTCGTCAAACTTCTAATGCAGTAGAGCTGCTAGTGTGCCTTTTTCATGATTGTATCAATGTGTTTGGCCCAGGACAGATCCTCAGAGATGTTGACACCCAGGTACTTAAAGCTGCTCATGCTTTCCATCACTGGCCCCTCAGTGAAGACTTGAGCATGTTCTCTCAACTTCCAAAATCAATTCCTTTGACTTGGTGATGCTGAGTGTGAGATTGCATCTGTGACACTCACTTATATCACTCATGTACACCTCCTTGTTGTCATCTGATATTTTACCAACAATACTGGTATCACCTGCAAATTTATAAATGGTGCTTTGGCTGTACTTAGCCATGCAGTCATGGTCGTGGTGAGAGCAGAGCAGTGGGCTAAGCACATATCCTTGATGTGCACCTGCATTGACTGTCAGCATTATCACCAATCCATACTGGCTGCTGTCTCCTGATGCAGACGTTAAGGGTCCAGTTTTACAGGGAGTTACAGAGGTTCAGGTTCAGAAACTTGATGATTATTACTGAGGGGATGATGGTATTGAACACTGAACTGTGATCAATAGACAGCAGCCTGACGTATGTTTTGCCATTATCTAGATGCTCTAAGGCAGGTGAATTTGCATCTGCTGTGGATCTGTGTAAAAACCTGTAGGTCTTTAGCATTCACTCAAATCTCTCTATTTTATCATTAGCTCATGCCAGACTGGCAGGATCTAGCATTTTGTGAGGGTTAGATCATTTCTCTAGTCATTACTATTGAACATTAGTCCATTATTCATTTTCACCGTTTGTGGTATGTCAGGTATTTTAAAGATACAAATCACAAACTCTGGGATGCTAGAAGTAGAAATGACAAATTCTATGAAAGGGAGGCTTATAAAATTATTAACAATCATGAACAAGAACACAGATCTGCAATTTCAACATAAACAATAACCTATGAACCTTTGGGTAACTCACTTCTATTAGTTCTTATAGATTTGATTTTGTGGTTGCTTGACACAGTAGATATTTGTTCAATTTGTGTTTAACTGCATTAACAATTCTTGAATAACACCACCATCATCAGATAGGCAGACTTAGTCTCTGCACCACAACTTCTATAATAACAAATGGTTAGTTTTTACAATTCTAGTTAGCTTTCTTGAGTAATGATATGTTCTATTAGTGAGGGGAGGATGGCAATGAAATTACCTTGCGATATAAGAGTTTGATGTGTACTTTGTGCAAATCCTATTACCTATTTTCATTTCTTTTGCTAGATTGCAATTATACATCTTGCTTACCAGCAAATTCAGTTTGCTTAGTATCATCATTTTGGACATTGTTTTCACACTGATATAACTGGTGCACTGCTTGGCATCATTTTGTTTGAGACCAGCAGGATCAGTGGTGGCCATACATACAAAGAGTTGACATTGAGATAAGAGTATCACAGTCACTTGAGATTCAATGGATGTCTTGTTAATGTTTTGCATGTCATTTGAAATTAAAATATTCCCAGAATATTCAAAGGAGTAATACCATAGTAAAGAAAGATTGTGACCTTACTGAGGCAGAGTAGGATGGCAGTGAAGTTGTGAAAGGTGAGTTCATTCATCAATTTCACAAATACTGTAGTTACATTACATATTTAAATAATCATACATATTTGCAAATATTTGCTTCTACCTATGGCTAATTTCTCTGATGAGCAAAATGAAAACAAATATGTTCTTGGAATCATCAAATCATTGTTAATTTTTGCATTGGCTTCATTAGTTACTGTATGGGTATGATCAGTACTTATGCACTTCTCAAACACAATGTGAAACTCCCACAAAACAACTGCATTTTTTTGTACGAAGTATTTCTTGCTCCTTCGCTAGCTTTTGATTGGCTTGGGAAGTGGCCAGTAGAATTATAAAACTACCCTGAGTTCTGCTGTTCTCTGTTGATGCTTTCAAGCAAAAAAAAATCTACCATGACAGTTTTCCCTTTTTCTGTTTTTATTCATGATAGCATTTTGTGGTCTTTGCACCTCAACTGCTCTGTGGTTTGAAAGTAACAACAATTTTGCTAAATCACACAGCTTGGAAAATCTAATATCCTTTTTGAATTTACATTTCAACCCTCATTCAGTATCAGCAAGTTCATATCTTTGTGCAATATGCTTTGAGCCAATGTCTGAAGGTTAAAGTTGGTAGTTTTTATTCCCTTGATGCAGTGTTCAGTGCCTTCACAATCTTAGAATTGTCTTCCATCTAAATAAGATTATTAACGATGGAACATGTCTCCATCATCTCCCTGTCAGATGAAAGAATGATTTACTAAGCTTGTTAAACATCCACAGGTTGCCAATTAAACCTGCTTATATTGAGTAAGCAGATTAATTTTTCTTGCTAAAATGGTGGCACTGCAGTCAACCCTCCTGTGTATTTTCACTTCACTCCCTGCATATGCAGGGTGCGATGTGCAAATACACAGGAGGGTTGAGTACAGTGCCACCATTTTGGCAGGGAAAAAAGAGTGTGCTTTATGGTAGAATAAGTCTGTCTGTCCTGCTTTAAGTTTACTGTAGAGTCATCTGATGCAGCTTCAAGATCGATTGCTGCTCACTGAGCTGAACTGCCACTATCTGAGCAAATGATTTCACTGAGCCTGCACACAGGAGCTGCAATGATTGGGGAAGTATTGAGTCATTCTGCAGCTTTTACCTCACAAACCTGAAATGTGCAATTTGTGCACATATTTGGAATGACCCTCTGGATGTGTAACACTGACATTTTCTTGGCAACTTTCCCTAAGAGTATTGCCATGCCTCTATTCTTGTTACTAATTGCAATACTTCTTGAGTGGCTCTTGGATTATAACCACAGTGCTATAAATTCCAGCTCTAATAGTATCTACAGAACACCAGTGCTTCTAAATTAAGAATCGAGGATTGAGGTTCAAGGATCAAATTTAATCTCCATATGCATTTACATGTTTCAGAAACTTGCTGTGGTGTGTAGGTACGACATGTAACAAAAAGCAAGAGCATTCAATAATGATATAGAATAAGAAATTATATAAAATAAGATAAAAGATATAATATGATAAAAGGTAAGATATAATAAAATTATATAAAGGTTAAAGACTGGATATTGAATAAAATAATCATAAGCGCTTAAACATCAGCATCTACTTACAATGTAAACAGCATTATAAAAAGTGATTTAAAATGTTTACAGTGCACGGCAGTGACTGAGGTAGAGGGGGGTGGCGGGGACTAACTAAAATGATTGATCAGATTAACTGCCTGGAGGAAGAAACATTTAAAATGGTGTGAAGAATAAGAATTTGTATTTGATTTACGTCAGCAATGTCTTACACACCCGTGATGATGCCTTTACATTAGCCACATAATGTACTTACATATTATATGTAAATACACCATAATTTAATTTCACAATTAAATCAGTCTGATTTGACTGCAATTAGAGGCATGTCTGCACCTTGTCAGGGGCAATAAAACTTATTACTGGGATGCGCTGTTGGGTTTCAGATCAAATCTTGAAGGATGGATCTGGAATCTGTCAAATCAATTAATCAATCAGATGTTACACAAACTTAATTGTAGTTGCACCTAAGTGTCATGTGTAGTATGTTTAAGTTAAATGCATTGTGCTCATCCCTAAGCTGATTCATAGGGAAATGCAGAACAGGAACCCTTGCCCACAACAAGTCCACACCAATCATGAAGCACCCATTTTAATTTCAGTCCAAGCACAAAAGATACTACAGATGCTAGAAACACACACAAGATACCGGAGGAATTCAGCAAGTCAGGCAGCTTCTATGGACATGAATAAACAGTCGCATTTCAGGATGAGACCCTTCATCAGGACTGAAAAGGAAGGAGGAAGATGCCAGGCTAAGAAAGTGGGGTGAGGAGGAGGAGGAATACAAGCTAGATACACTTCAATCTACCCTTGTTTCTTTAAACACTCTATAAATTCTACTAGTCACCTACACTGAGGGCAATTTACAGATTCCAATAACTACAAACTCACATGGCTTTGAGATATGGGAGGAAAATGAGTACCTGGATGATGCACCATCAATAACTCACTCTGAAACGTAAAGGCGAGATATCAGCTTTTATTTACTGGAAGAAGGAACGAGCAGTGAGTGACCACCATACTACATCCTGGAGACTAAGAGGCCAGGCTCAGGCCTCAATCACCTTTATACAGGGGTCTGTGGAAGGAGCCACAGGAGCAGTCAGCAGGGGGCATGTCCAGACAGGAATATGTAGTTCACCACATTGGACAAAGCCCATCCATTCACAGTGGGAATATGTAAACCAGACGCACACACAGCACTGGAGGTCAGAATTGAACTTGGGTTGTGAAGGGGGGAAGCAGCAGCTTAACTGGCTGCACCACAGTGCCACCCCTAAAATACCAGACGTTTTCCAGGTGGTCTGTTTAATACTTTCTCGCTAGCCAACATCAGTACAATAGATTATCTATCCAATTATCACATTGATGACTGAGAGACTTCATGGAAAATTCATGGAAGTGCTATGCAGAGAACAGCTTGATATTTCTTATTTAACTCCATGATCTAATTTTATAACTCATACCACATTGGTCTGAGTGGGAAACAAAATAGAAAGTTTCTAAACTAGCAGTTTTCTCAGTAAATGAAATAGATAGATGTTGATCCCTTAATGCTTCATGTAATATGTTGGCTTTGAGTGTGAATTGTAACACCCACTTCTATTCAGCAATTGTGAAAGCTATTTTCTGCCTCTTCTTAGGCTGTCATTAGTGTGCTGAGCTGGTGCACAGTGAGAGCGATTGTCTCCGACGTCTTGCTGATGACCTCAAGACTCTGTTGGACATTAGTAATGCAGAATACTATGCCCGTGTCACTGATTCATCGGCGAGACTGAAAGCAGAGGAGCTGCATTGCCTTGGTTGTGGTGTGGATAAGGGCCTCATGCTGCGGTGTCTTCTACTGCAGCCACTTAATTGAGGAGATGCTGAAGACACGGTGGGAGAGAGCATAGTCTTCTGTGAGTGTGGGATGGTGATGCTACTCTGCTGTGTACGCATCCTGCTGTCCACCTGTGTTCACTCAGTGGAAGAACAAGCTAGGCCTGAACAACATCCCATGTCCCATTAATCTACAGGCCATGCGACTCAGGAATGTTGGCTATACTTCCGTGCTGTGACTATGATTTTCTGCTATCGTAACCATATGTGCTATATGTGCTGTGTGCTGTGTGATGTTGGCATTGCGGTTTGCACCTTGGCTCTGGAGGAACGCTGTATCATTTGGCTAAATTCTTGTATGGTTGAATGATAATTAAACTTGAACTTGATATCCCTGAAACCAACATTAGCTAGATACAGAGCCTGGACTATTATTGGGAATTGTGAGAAATATATTAAAAATCAATAAGTGCTTCATGACCAGTCACTCAGTTCTCCAAAACCATGTTTTCCTAAGAACCACATCTCTGACCACAAACCACAAAGAGTAATAATTTTTAAATTAAATGCAGTAAAGTATCTTTTTAAAAGGGATAAAGGAATGGTGTGGCTCAAAAATTACTACTAATGATATCTGAATATAAAGTATTTAATATTCTTACAATAACTGAACATGAATGGCCAATACTTTAATACTTAATCTGAGTTTTGTAATGTTTAATCATTTCAATATTATCATGATATAATGCCTATGAAAACCTTAAGGTTATATTTGTTCTAATGACAGTCTGCATGGTCATCGAATTTGGGTGATGCATGTGGCCACTCTTTTCCCAGCACTGCAGGAGAGATGTCCTTCTTGACAATATGATAAGCCTCCAACTTTGTAACTATTCCAGAAATCAGACATTTTATGTTTACCCTAGTCTCAGCTCACTTACTGCTCAAATCTGCATCCACACCTTTGTTACCTCTGAACTTTACTATTCCAGTTGTTCTAATTGCTCCATTTTACTGTCAGTGATCTTTCAAGTTCAAGGTAAAGGTGTGAGAGAGAGAGAGCAGAAACAAAAGGTGTAGCCTCAGAATAGGAGTATTTCCATTTAGAACAGAGATAATGAGGAATTTCTTTCGCTAGAGGGTGGTGAACTTGTGGAATTCGTTGCCACAGACAGCTGTGGAGTCCAAGCTGTATTTAAAGAGGATCTTGATAGTTTTGTGATTAGTAAAGATGTGGAAGGTTACAGGGAGAAGGCAGGAGAATGGGATAAGAGAGGGAAAATAATTTTGCTATGATTGAATGGTAGAGCAGCCTTGACAGACTGAATGGTCTAATTCTGCTCCTCTGTCTTATGGTCTTACAGCCTTTTGAAATGCTCCACATCATCAGAAGCTTCAGTAGTTGCTTATGCCCTGGGTTTTGAAAACTCACTCTGTAAAACTCTCAACTCCTACTTCTTCACTTTAAGACAATTTGTTGAAGAATCATTGGGACATCTGATTGAATGGTGCAACATCAACAAAATCACGTTCAATGTCAGCTATACCGAAGAGCTGATTATCAACTACAGGATTGTGGTAATCTAGGTGTATACCTGTCTGGACACACCCCTCTGCTGACTGCTCCTGTGGCTCCTCCCACAGACCCCTGTATAAAGGCGATTGGAGGCACGGCTCCTCCCTCAGTCTCCAGGATGTTGTGGTCACGTTTGCAGCTAATAACAGCCTATCTTTTGCCTCCCATCTCCGAGACTTGTTGATGGTGCATCAAGGATAAAGAAACTGTAGATCCATGAACCAGTCCTTATTAGAGGTGAAGAGAGTCAGTAGATTTAAATTCCTTGGCATTAACATATCAAAGGATCTGTTCTGAAACCAGCATGTAAGTGGCATCACTAAGAAGCTTGCATAGATTTGGCATGTCACCAAAATTTTGTCAAACTTCTCTTTTTGCACAGTGGAAAGTATCCTAACTAGTTGCATTATAGGCTGGCATGGAAATACCAATGCCCAGGAATGGAAAAGGCTACACAAAGTGATGGATACAGTCCATGCCATTATAGACAAAGTCTTCCCCACCATTGGGTACATTTACATGGAGCACTGCCGCAAGAAAGCAGCATCCACCCTATCAAAGAACCCCACCATCCAGGCCATGTCCACTTCTTGCTGCGGGAGGTATAAAAGCTTTAGGTCCAACATCACTAGGTTCAGGAATAGGTATTGCCCTACAACCATCAGTCTCCTGCACCGGCATGGATAACTTCATTCACCTCTTCTCTGAATGGATTCTAGGAATTATAAGCTCACTTTCAAGGGCTTTTTATGACTCATGTTCTCAGTCTTATTTTTACTTGCACAGTTTGTTTTCTTTTGCACCTTGGTTGTTTGTCTGTCTATGTGTAGGTTTTTTTTGTAAAATTCTGTATTTCTTTTTTACCTGTAAATGCCTGCAAAAAATGAATTTCAAGATTATATATGGTAACATACATGTACTTGGATAATAAATTTACATTGAACATGGAACTGAATTAATCCCTATCTCTTTATTTACCCTTCAGAATGTGGGAAATAGCTCCTATCATTTTTCATCATTGGATTTTGTTTGATAATATATTCCTGTGGGTTGCTTTCGAGAAGTTCTGATATTAAAATCAGGGCATGAATCCAAGTAGTAGTGGTTGTTGATGAGAGCAATGTAAATGTGTATGTATTTTCAATGGTAATCTATCTCATGCAGTGCTAAAAGTCAGTTTCCTATCCTATCGAGAACCATGCCGATATCAGCTCTAGTTGTGCCCACATTGTTCAAGAAATTTGGGAGGAGGAAGTGTATTTAATAATTCAAGCAAAATTGATGATTATTTGGTGTACATTAAGGCAAGAGGGTGATGAGCAAAAGAATAAAACTTATTTAGGACCAAGTGATAACATGTGCATGGAGCCCAGTGAGGTCAAATGAATAATTTTCATCTGTATTACTATGGAGAAAGACACTATATCGAGAGAATTCACAAAGGGAGATGCTTGAATTATAAAAGAAAACGATGGAGTACTGAATGTCTTAGAAACTGTAGAAGCCATCTCCATGTTAAGAAACCTGACTTGTCAATTTTATACTGTGTACTTTGATGCCATCTATTACAATACTGTGGAGGTGTGTTTACCATATCAAGTGATTTTTGTGCATCTTCCGACTTATGGACAAGATAAACTTATGAAACATCAATAAAAATGAAAGCCATTGTTACACAGTGTGTTATTTCCTGTAATTGCTGAGGGCTTGATGAGATGCATCCCCTGCTGTTTATAGGAGGCAAGGGAGGAAGTTGTGAAAAGCAAAGAGTAAACCTGTCAGATGACAGGACAGTGACTGTAATACATTAATTCAAGAAGACCATAAGACATCCCTCTATTCTGAGGTTGTGCCCTCCCCCACTATAGGAAACATCCTCTCTACATCCATCTATTCCTTTCAACTTTCAAGAAGCTGCAATGAGATCCCCCCTCATTCTTCTAACTTCCAGTTAGTACAGGTCCAGAGCCATCAAACACTCCTAATACAATAACCTTTTCATTCCTGGAGTCATTCTCATGAACCTCCTCTGAACCCTCTCCAAAGTCAGCACATCCTTTATTAAGTAAGGGCCCCCAAACTGCTCACAATACTCCAAATGAGACCTCACCAGTGCCTGATAAAGCCTTAGCTGTGACGAGAGACCTAGGTGAGGATGGTTAGGACACAAGTGCTGGAGTATCTGGATATGAGATTAAAATGAAGACAGGGTTCATAGCTCAGTGCTAGGGGAGAATCCAAAGTTGAGCTGATGATTGAGCACTGAACTTCAGTTCAGGTGCTTTTTAAATATTAAAATCTGGCTGCCAAAACATGGGACACCAATTAGTGGGATGGGCCCGAATCCTTAAAGGTGCTGCAGTAACCTTCAATACTCCGGAGAGTTAGAGCAGCTGAACCCCGGAGACTGGTTCAGTCAGATGTGTGCCTTTACACTTAGCATTACATCCTTGCTTTTATATTCTAGTCTTCTTGAAATAACTGTTAACATTCCATTGGTTTCCTCACCAATGACACCGCCTGCAAATTAACCTCGAGGGAACCTTACATGAGAACTCCCAAATCCCTTTGGACCTTGTATTTTTGAATGTCTTCCCATTTAAAAATACTCTACGCTTTTATTCCTTCTAGCAAAGTGCTTGACTCTGTATTCCAGCTGCCACTTCTTTGCCCATTCTCCTAATCTGTCTAAGTTCTTCTGCAGACTCCTTGTTTCCTCAACATTAACTGTCCCTCCACCTATCTTCATATCATCTGCAAAACCTGTCCAGAAACCATCAATTCTGCCATTCAAATCATTGACATATAACGCAAAAAGAAGTGGTCCCAACTCTGCTCCCTGCAGAACACCACTAGTCACCAGCATCCATCAGAAAATGCTCCCTTTGCTCCCACTATTTGCCTCCTTTCCAATCAACTAATGCTCTATCCATGCTACTGTCTTTTCCGTAATACCATGGGCTCTTATATTGATAAGCAGTCTCATGTGCAGCAGCTTGCCAATGGCCTTCTGAAATCCAAGCACAACATCCACCAATTCTCCTGTGTCTATCCTGCTTGTTACTTCCACAAAGAATTACAAAGAATTTGTCAGGCATGATATTCCCTTTAGGAAACCATGTTGATTTTGGCCTAGTTTATTATGTGCCTCCAAGTACCCTGAGACCTCATCCTTAATAATGGACTCTAACATCTTCTCAGCTACTGAGGTTTGTCTCTCTCCCTCTTGAAGAGTGGAGTGACATTTGCAATTACCAGTATTCCAGAACCATGCCAGAATCTAGTGATTCTTGAAAGACCATTACTAATGCCTCTACAATCTCTTCACCTACCCCTTTCAGAACCCTGTGGTGTGGTCCATCTGATCAAAGTAATTTTTCTACCTTCAGACTTTTCAGCTTCCCAAGCACCTTCTCCCTAATGGTAGCAGCATTTCTGCCCCCTGAAACTCTCAAATGTTTGGCATACTGCTAGTGCCTTCTGCAGTCATGATTGATGCAAAAACATATTTAGTCAGGCATCTCCTTGTCCCCTATTACTACATTACCAGTGTCATTTCTAGCAGTCTTTTACCTACTCTCATTTCTCTTTTATGCTTTATATATCCAAAAAAAACTTGTTATCTTCTTTGATATTATTAGCTAGCATGCCTTTATATTTCATCTTCCACCACCCCCCCCCCCACCCCTTATGGCTTTTTAGTTGCCTTCTGATGGTTTTAAAAAGTTTTCCAATCCTCTAACTTCCCACTAATTTTTACTCTAATATACCTCTATTTTGCTTTTATGTTGACTTCCCTTATCAGCAACAGTTGCATTATTCTGCTTTTAGAATACTTCTTCTTTGGGATATAACTTTCCTGCACCATCCGAATTGTCCCCAGAAACTTCAGCCATTGTTAATTTGCTGTCGTTCCTGCTAGTGTCCCCTTCCAATCAATTTTGGCCAGCTCCTCTCATGCCTCTGTAATTCCTTTTACTCCACCGTAATACTGATGCATATGGCTTTAACTTCTTCCTCTCAAATTGCACAGTGAATTCTATCATAGTATGAATACTGCCTCCTAATGGTTCCTGTACCTTAGGCTCCCTTATGAAATCCATTTCATTACCCAACACCCAATCTAGAATAGCCTTTCCCCTAGTGGGCTCAACCACAAGCTGCTCTAAAAAGCCATCTTATAGGTATTTTACAAATACTCTTTCTTAAGGAAATAGCGCCAAACTGATTTTCCCAATCTACAATGACAGCCTTCCTGTAGTTCTTGTTGCCTAACTATAGGAAGGATGTTCTTACACTGGGGAGGATGCAGAGGAAATTAAGGCTGGATTTGGCTGCGTCTGTTTCTTTGGAGGGGAAATGGTTGATTGGTGGCCTCTCTTAAAGTATACCAAATGATAAAGGCTAAGATAGTATAGAAAACAAAATAAACATTTTCCCTATAGCAGGGAGTATGGTTTCAAAGTTAGAAGACTTTGAAGGGATTGAAGGACAATATTTTTTCAGCCTGAGAGTGATTGAAATCTGTAACACTATCTGAGGGGTGGTAAGGAAGACAGGAACTCTCATAACATTTAAATAACATGTAGATAACCGTTTGAAACACCATGGCATAGAAGGCAAAGGGCTGAGTGCTGGGAAATGAGATTAATATAGATGATCGGACTGTTTCATGCTGTATGATTCTGTCACTGTAAGATCCTATGACTTTTGGATTCCAAGCTATTTATACTTTGTCCTATGCATATTAATGAAAGACCACTTTATTTACTGGAAGTGTAATATTTGAAATGCTGCTTAGGATTCTGGTTTAGCAGTACACTGATTTCAACTGACCCAAGTAATTATCAAATTCCTATCTTAGGAGGTTCCACCTCTGACTCTACTCATTTTGCAAGCAGCAAGCTCAGTTTTATCATTTGTCAAGAATGTCAAAAACGCAGCAGCTCTAGTCTCTTGTGAGCAGCTGGCTGCAATTTCACCATTTGTGAAATTTTTAGTATAACTCAGTTTTCTAGTCAGTTACACTGATCCCTTGGTAATATCAGCATGGATTTTCATGAATCTTAAATAAAAATGTTTAAAATGCATGACATGCGCAAAAGATCAATAGTCAGAGCTATTTTAGAACTGTTTCAGTCGATGATCTCCCTGCGGGGGAGAGATGGTGAATAAATGCAGGCTATTATTGGAAAGAAGAAAGCTCCAAAGCGGACAATCCTAGTGAAGATCAGAATTAAACTCTCTCCCTGTAGTAGGCTCAGTAATTTTCTACTGGGCAGATACACAGTATCTTAGAGAACTGTTATCCATCAAGTAAGTGTGCCTTTTTTTATTAAAAGAATGAAGAAAGCTAGGCCTACAACTAATCACAGAATAGAGAGGAGGGGAGAAAGGTGGGGGTGAGAGAGAGAGAAAGGGACTGGGGAGAGAGGGGGAGAGAAAGAGGGGGGGGGAAGAAAGGGGGGAAGAGAGGGAGGGGGAGGGGGAGAGAGAGAGGGAGAAAACACATCAACAGAAACAGACATTTATATTAAAGATTCAAAGTATATTTATTATCAAAAAATATATAAATCATGCAACCCTGAGAATTTTTTCCTCACAGGTAGCCACAAAGGAAGAAACATAAAAGAACCTAATTAAAAAAATGAATAATTTGAAAAATAAAAGACCCATACCCAATATGTAAGAGAAAGAAAAAATTAACACAAATCATGGAAACAATTGAAGTGAACCTATTACTCACTGACAGACTAGGAGCAATTTACAGTGACCAAAAAACCCAACTTGCATGTCTGTGGGATGTGAGAGGTAACCAAAGCACTTGGAGCAAAACCACTTACTTACAGGGAGACAAGAGAAAATCTGCAGATACTGGAAATCTGAGCAACACACACACACAGAACTAGAGAAAAAAATCTGAGGAGTAGGGTTTCAGCCCGAAACATTGACTGTGGTTTTTTTTCCATAGTTGCTGCCTGGCCTGCTGAATTCCTCCAGCATTTTGTGTGTGCTATTCACAGGGAGAATGCGCTAACTTCATACAAGGTCAGAATTAAAGCCCGGTCGCTGGAACTGTGAGACAGTGAATCTGCCACTGTGCCATTCACTTGTGTTTTGTAAAGGTGGAAGTAGGGGAATAGGAAGTTGGTGTGGAATGCTTCTTGCTGTGCTCCAAAAATTCTGCTAGCAAATGTATCAACACATAGCCGTATATATGGGTGAGGTGTCACTGTGTTCCCTTCGGCAACTGACCAGCATGGGAATGAATTTATAGATATTTCAGCTGCCTGAGCTAGCTGCAATATTTTAAACTGGAGCATTTCTTTAAGCTTAATTCCAATTCCCATTCCCATTCTGACGTGTCAGTCCATGGCTTCCTCTTGTGTCATGATGAGGCCATCTCAGGCTGAAGGGGCAGCACCTTACGTTCCTTCTGGGTAGGCTCCAACCTGATGGCATGAATAATCGATTTCTCCTTATGGTAAAAAAAATTCCTCCCCCTCTCCTGTTCTTCTAATCCCCACTCTAGCCTCTTAGCTCTTCTCACTTGCCTATGATCTCCCCAGGGTCCCCTCTTCCTTCCCTTTCTTCTATGGTCCACTTTCCTCTCATCAGATTCCTTTCCTGCCCATCTGGCTTCACCTATTCACCATGTAGCTATCCTCCCCCAACCTTTTTATTCTGCCATTTTCCCCCTTCCTTTCCAGTCCTGAAGAAGGATCTCAGCCCAAAAAATTGACTATTCATTTCCATGGATACCACCTGACTTACTGAGTTTCTCCAGAATTTTGTGTGTATTGCTTTGGATTTCAAGCATCTGCAGAATTTCTTTTGTTTAAGCTGTGGACCAACTTAATCTAATTTATTAAATCAGCCTATATTGTGGACTAATCATTAACATCCTTGTGTATTTCCTCTCCATTCCCAAACAAGATCAATCATTCAATTTTAAGTCAAAATAGAATTCCAAAATAGGCCAGATACTTTTTGTTAACCTCTGCAATATCACATTTCCACGTAGCTTTCCTTCTCTTGAAATTTATCTACCTGGTTAAAAAATATACCTAATCCAAGACTCCCCTAATTTGAGAGGGTATGGTGAGTTATTCCATTAACATCCCCTTCAGATTTACTTGAAATGAAGGCCACCAATGCCCTCAGAGGGAAAGAAAAGTGCCATCAGAAACTGTGGCTCTACAATCATGGAGAATCAATGACGTCAAGTTAAGGTCCTCGACTTGTATAAAGCCTTTCCTTCCCATTAAGCAGATTAAAATTTCATGATTACCAAACTAAATGAGTCACACGCAGTTACAGCAAAAACAGTGCATTTTGCAGCTGTGTTATAAATACTACTTAATAATGGGGAGGTCAAGTATGGCAAGTCTTTTTATCTATCTGATTTTCCTAATAATTAAACTGCCATGCCTAAATTATCAAGCTCTTTGGATAATCTACTGTCTAAACAGTGGCAAAGAACATGTGACTATTCTTGTAACCAAAACCTATAATTTCATTTTACACCCCCTGCTAATTCATACGTAAAACTCCATGTGAGAAACGACCTTCTCTGTCTGAAGGTTAAGTTTATATTTGGTTACTCAACTTAGTGCTTCCAAACTTATTTTTTAAGTTTATCTATAGCAACATCTTTCATTGGGTCATCAACTCCATAGCTGCTTCACAGCTTGCCATCTGGCCTCAAGATTTATTTGAAATCAATACAAATAATTAATTCCAATTTATTATACCCTAACCATCAAATTGTTCACCAAGATACAAAAAACAAGCTGAACATCTATACTTGCTGAGTCCAATAGAAGCTGATGAATCATTTGGAGCATGGAGGAGCAAGAGTTTGGTTTGTGAAGGTGTGGGGTGGTCACTGGGTCACTTTGAGCTTCGGTTGGGTGATTGAGGTTTATATATCTTGTGGTTCAGGTCAAGATGTTAAGAAACTGGAGTGGGTGTGTTGTGAGGGAGATCAAAACAGAGAGCTGAACTCACCTTAGCCCCATGGTGTGGGGTGGGAATTAAAGAAAAGCTAAATAAATAAATTAACAAGAATGATCTGAGTCAGGGTCCCAGCACCTGGCAGGGATTTCCCAGGTCATGAATCTCCAGAGGAAGCAACTCTATTAAAGCTGAGGTAGCCCAAGTGTTTCACCACAACACGCTTCAGAATGATGTGAATTAATTTATCCTGGCAAATTGCAAAGTAACTACTCTACAGATAATGCCAACATTATATGTACATTCTATACATAAAGCATATAATTGGTTCAGAGGCATTGTGCCACAGAAAGTGCCAGTTGAATTGTTCTGAACCAGAAATCATGAGAACGTAGCTCCACTCTAGAAAAATCAATTCTTATAACGTGGCATTGACAAAAAATAAACCTGGTCATCTTGAATTTCCAGGGAACTGATTATATCTAATTTAATGTTGGGAAAGTTTGTAAAATGACATTCTGTAGATTTCAAGGTAGCTTAAATCAGAAAGGGATAAGGATGGTGTGGAAATTAAGGTCTCAAATTAGGAGAAAGGTCAACTTCAACATCATAATCAGGACCTGCCAAAAGTACCCTGTGAAGAGGTACTTGCTGCTAGGTCTACATCATAAAAATGTGAGACAATATTGAGATTTCGGGTCCAACATGTTCTCATAAGGGTAAAAGGTCAGGGACATCAAGGGCTAAATAAAAGGATAAATATATTCATATGACAGGGATAGAAGACTGAAAAAAGGGGAAGAGAAAGTCTAGAGGGTATTTAAGAATTAATTAGAATTTATTGAAATCTTACATCCATCCCACAACATGAGGGAATAAAAAGTTTTTGCATCATGACTCTGTTGCAATGTACAGACATGTGACTTTAAAAGTCTAATGGCTTGTCAAAAGAAACTGTCCTGTAGCCTGTTGGTCCTGGCTTTAACACTGCAGTACCGTTTGCCAGACGGAAACTGCTGAAACAGTTTATGGCTGGGGTGACTGGTGTCCCCAATGATCTTTCAGGCCTTCCTTCTGCACCCACTGCTATAAACATCCTCAATTCAGGGAAGTTCACATTCACAGATGCACTGATCTGTTCGTACCACTCTCTGCAGTGCCCAGTGATCAAGGTTGGTGCAGTTCCTGAACCAGTTGGGGATACAGCCAGTCAGTATTCTCTCAATGGTGTCCCTATAGGCAGACTTGAGGAATTGAAGATCTATACCGAACTTCTCCAGTCGCACGAGGTGGAAGAGATGCTGTTGTGCTTTTTTTTTTAACCACAAAGCTGGAGTGTACAGTCCATGTGAGATGTGCATACCAAGGAATTTGAAACTACTCACCCTTTCAGCTGCAGACCCATTGATGTTGATTGGGATGAGCCTGTCTTTTTTCCTCCTGTAATCCACAATCCTAGAAATTAGGAGGGCAAGGAAAGAGCACAAAATATCACTGGTAAAAAAAAGTTTAATTGAAATCCCAAAGTATTTTATAAATATATTAATGGAAAAATTTATTTCTTACTGTAATTTGTAGTTTTTCAATTATGTATGTAATGTATTACCACAAAGCAACAAATTTCATGACATAGACCAGTGATATTAAATGATTTTTATTTTGATTTTGATCCCAATTCCTACTATCTATCCTATCTATGCTCTTCATAATCCAACAGATTTCAGTCTCCTGTTCAAGGAAATGAAACCCAGCCTATCCAGACTCAGTGTACAAATACAAGGGTCCTAGCAGATAGCAGCACAAGTCAAAAAGGTGGTGATAAAAGCATCTGGGATTCAAAACAGAGGTAATAGCTAGAGGGCATTAACATGGGTAAGGTGCAAAAAGCTGAGAGGAGATTTTAGTATCCTTAGTACTGAGCTAAGGTTATCCAGAGTGTAATTGGAATCTGGAACATATTGCTTGAATGAGAGATGAAGGCAGGTACTTTCACAACATCTGAGAAATATCTAGAGATGTACCAAGATTACCAAGATTTAGAAGGCTGTGGACCAAGTTCTAGCAAATGGTATTTATATAGATACGTTTTTAGAATGTCAGCATGGATGTGGTGGTGAATCTCTACAAATTCATGGCTCTACTGAGAGATTAGAAAGTCATTATCTATTTTGAAGTGATTACCTCACTATTGTTCCTTTTTCATAACAGATTTCATCATGCATTAATGACAAATATAACCATGCGAATGTCCCCTAAAATTATAGAATTCCATAAAAGTACCATTTTGTAATGAATCCTAGAAACCTGTGGTATGATGTTTAGTTAAGGGAGAGCTGTTTACTTTGTTTATGTTTACAAGCTCTGTTGACAGACCATATATCCAAAAGCTGCTTCAAATTTTTTGGAAGTGTATTCATTTGTAATGGCAGACTGCAGCGCTGCAAAATCTAACTGGATACTGAATTAACTTTAGCATTTGAGGAGGACTTAAATCATTTTCACACCATTCCCCAACAGTTTCTGGCAGTAACACAATTTTTTTTCGCCGAGAATGGAACAATTTTCTGCTTGCTTTTGCCTTCTAATGCCAAGACTGAATGATTGTTGAGCTGATACCAATATTAGATGTAAAAGGTGTAAAACACTAAACAAAAATGGCATCCAGAATCATTATGAAATGAAAACAGAAGACACTAGAAATATTTAGATTGAGTGGCATCTATGGAGAAAGAAGCAAATGCAAATTTTCATGTTGAAATCTTCCACTGACCAAAACGATGCTCCGCCCTTCAACAACGTTGCCTGACCTGCTGACCAGTATGTTTGAGCCTGTATCAGAAATACAGCATCAGCAGGTTTATTTTGGGTTTTCTTTGGAAAGAGAATGTGTCAAGATCAATCTGATGTACTTAAGACATTAGAATGAAGAATAGTTATTTTTACATCAGGATGCAATTCTGCCACTTTGACTCATTTAAATTGCTTCTCAATCATTTTGCTTCTTGTACCAGGGAACCAAAGCAGAACATTATTTGTCACCCAGCAGGACCATGGAGCTTCTGTGCTCCAGCGTTCCTGACTTCCCTCTTTGAAAGGAGAAAATTATTATGCGTATTAGGCAAAAAGGCAGCTCCACTGCTGTCCTAGATAAAGACATTTCTCAAACTACCAAAAATATGAACAGGCCAGTGATCTGAGAGCAATCAGGATTGGATGCAGAGAGGTCTACAGTTATTATTGCCTTCTCTATCCTTAACAACTTGGCCAACTAGGAAACACTGCAGAATGTCTCAGGTGATCAGGTGATGCCAGTCCAGGAGACCCTGAAATGCAGCCACCAAAACCTGTGAACACCACAAAGGAGAGTACCTATGGGCAAATCATCTCTACGTTATGATTCATTGGATCTAGATAACATAAAATAACATCTCTTAAATCAAGAGCAAACACGAGGAAATCTGCAGATGCTGGAAATTCAAACAACACACACAAAATGTTGGTGGAACACAGCAGGCCAGGCAGCATCTATAAGGAGAAGTACTGTTGACATTTTGGGCCGAGACCCTTTGTCAGGACTAACTGAAAGGAAAGATACTAAGAGATTTGAAAGTAGTTGGGGGAGGGGGAAATGCGAAATGATAGGAGAAGACCGGAGGGGGTGGGATGTAGAAGGGGAGGAGGGGCATTATCCACGGCCTCCTCTGCTGTCAAGATGAAGCCGCACTCAGGCTGGAGGAACAACACCTTATATACCGGCTGGGTAGCCTCCAACCTGATGGCATGAACATTGACCTCTCTAACTTCCCCTCCTCCCCTTCTTACCCCATCCCTGACATATTTAGTTATTTGTTTTTTTCTCTCTCTCTCTGCCCATCACTCTGCCTGTTCTCCATCTCCCTCTGGTGCTCCCCCTCCACCTTTCTTTCTCCTGAGGCCTCCTGTCCCATGATCCTTTCCCTTCTCCAGCTCTGTATCACTTTCGCCAATCACCTTTCCAGCTCTTAGCTTCACCCCACCCCCTCCGGTCTTCTCCTATCATTTCGCATTTCCCCCTCCCCCCACTACTTTCAAATCTCTTAGTATCTTTCCTTTCAGTTAGTCCTGACGAAGGGTCTTGGCCTAAAATGTCGACAGTGCTTCTCCTTATAGATGCTGCCTGGCCTGCTGCGTTCCACCAGCATTTTGTGTGTGTTCTTAAATCAAGAGTTAAACCCTCATGCCAGGACATGTTGCAAAGAGCAGGTTTGTATTTTCTTGTGAATGGAAGGTTCAGTGATGATTAAAGGGAATTGATTGAGTAGGTAGTTACCCATGAAGAAACCTAGCACTGTAATTGATTTTGTTTAAGGAATAATGTAGCCTGTTAACACAAAGAACTCTGAGCTGAGGTTGTGCAGACTTTTGACAGGTGCACACTTTCTTTTGATAGATACCACTTTGGTTTGTGCACTCACATGTAGTAAATACTGACAGCATTCAGAGGAGGCAGATTATAATACCCATCAGTTTGCAGTGTTGGCTTGATGTTGGTTCAACCTACACCTTTTCTTATCTTCGCACAGATAAACACAACATTAAATAGTATTAACATCCTCCTACCGATGCTTTTTAAAGAGATGATGAAATAGCTACAGTTTACTAGATAAATTACTTCTTCTGGCTCTTGGTGTAATGGTACATATTTTTAGAACTTCTCAGTGCTTTTCTAAAGTTTATAAAGTCTCCAGAGAGTAGGCTGGCTGAAATGCTTTCTTGTTGATTTAAAAGCTGAAACAATTTGCTTCTCAAAATGGCCTGATCTGACCTCCTCTTAAATAACTGGGATAATGAACAGAGGAAGTGTAGGATGGAATAAGTTGACAGAGGGGAGAGGAGGAAGGAAAGGGGAATGAATGTACAGAAACATCTCCTCCAGGATTCTTTTGGTGGCAATTCTCTTTCTCAATGATAGAGATAATGTTTCATTAAAGAGTTTGTGATCACTGCTGTTGCCAAATTGCAACAATTCCTGTGGACCTTGTGGATCTAATACTTCTAACTACTGTATTACTTTCTATGCAATAGGCTGGCTTCAAGTTGATGCATGAGATATAAAAAAGGGTTAATTTTTGAGTGCATTCTTCATGGCGGACTCCTTATTCAGAGAGAAATACGTAGATCTACCTCCATGGACTGCAGGCTTTCTCATAGTACAAATTGACACTGATGGTGCACAAACTGTCTTTTATTTTGCTCATATTATATCTGTTCTTTTCCTGAATGTAAAAGGATTCCATTCTCTCCGTATGAATCAGAGGCAGAATATTATGCAGTTGGATGTCTATATCAGTCACACTTGAATTGACTTTATTTCTTACATCCTTCACATACATGAGGAGTAAGAATCTTAACGTTACATCTCCATCTGAATATGCAATTATTGTAGTTGTAATAAATAGTACGTACAGTAAGATATACAACAGAACAGTCAGTGTAGCTTAGAAATACAATTGTGTCAGAGTGAATTGATCAGTCTGGTGGCCTGGTGGAAGGAGCTGTCCCAGAGCCCATTGGTCCTGGCTTTTTTGCTGCGGTACCTTTCCCCGGATGGTAGCAGCTGGAACAGTTTGTGGCTAAGGTGACTCAAGCCCCCAATAAACCTTTGAGCCATTTTTACACACCTGTCTTTGTAAATGTCCTGAATAATGGGAAGTTCACATCTACAGATGTGCTGGGCTGTCTGCACCACTCTCTGCAGAGTCATGAGATTGCGGGAAGCATAGTTCTCACACCAGGCAGTGATACAGCCAGTACCTTTATTCTGCAGTAATGTTCTGGGTCTACTGCATCTTGATGGATCAGGCAGGGCAAAGGGAAATCCCTTGATGATACGGGTCATAATTCTGATCCAGAACACACACCACACACACACACACACACACACACACACACACACACACACACACACACACACACACACACACACACACACACACACACACACACACACACACACACACACACACACACACACACACACACACACCACCACCACCACCACCACCCCCAGAGCCCCATACCATTCCTGGCTGTGTGAACGTACAGAGCAGTGATATACTCAATGCTTCCATCGTTAATCGCTGAGGAGCTCACTTGGAACAGTTGAGAGCCTATCAAGTATTCTGCAGAAGGCTGTGCAATCTATCCAAAATGAAAGAATAGCTTTTGTCACTGTCTGCAGGCTGAGTTGAGGGGCAGAAAGTGAGGAAAAAGGGAAAGAAAAAAAGGAGAAAATGGAGGGGAAAGTGATGCCAGATAGGAGAACGGAGAATTAAGTAAACTACTTTGTCCTGCATAGTGAGCTTTTTGAGTGTTGTTGAAATTGCACATATTGAGAGAAGAAAAAGCTCTGTCACATTTCTGATTTATACTTCAGCTCACACAGTGGTTAGGGATTAGGAAGTTTGGAGTGAATTTACTCTCCATGGATACCCAGTCTCTGACCACCTTTTGTATTGATACTAACAATGACAAGGGTTCAGCTGATTTCCTGAGCTAAGATGGCCAACAGCCTAGAAATGATGAGGTAGGAATACCACCATTAACACCAAAAGAGGCCACTTGTTCCTTTTGTTCTGTGCTGGATCCCATTACAGCAAGGTAGCTACCCTCTTCTTATTCTTTTTCATGTACCCACAGATCCTCTTCAGTTGTCACTTAACTACATATTGACATGCCTTAGGAACAGGGGAGGAAACCAGAGCCACTGGGGAAAGACCACCCAGTGTCAGAGAGAATGTGCAAACTCCACACAGACAGAGTCAAACCTGAGTCCCTGAAACTGTGAGACACCAAGTCTGGTAATGGACTGATCACCCTGACTGCCCGTCTGCAACAGCATTAAACTGTAGTGACTGTGCTAGGGCAAGTGACCTCACTACTGTGGTTGTCTCTTACAATGGTAACCTGTGAGCAGTGGCCCAACCACACCAGGAGATCTGAGGCATTATCTCTGATTGTCTGATCATTTGCGACCAGCTTTTACAACTCTTTCTGATCAAAGATATTTAAAATCAGTTGAAATAATTTCAGATAAAAATACACTTACGTACCCAGATTTAACATTTAAATTAATTAAAGTATCTGTATAAATTTAAAGTTAAATAAACGCATAATTACACTCACTTTTCAAATGAATGGGTTGTGCTAGATATGCTGAGAAGCTAAGATGTGGATAATGAGGTGTAGCTCTGCATGACTGTGTCCTGTCCCCAACTCAGCGCCCACTTCAGCAGGCACACCACAGGCTGACCTCCAGCTTGTTTCATATCTGCAGGCCATATTGTGCAGCCTGCTCAGTCCTATTAGCTGCAGAACCACAAACTGAAGGAAACACAATACAAGCCAATGCCATTGAATATCAAGGGCAAATAGTCACATTCTTTCTTGTTAGAAATGCACAATGCCTGATGCTTGTGTCCCATGAACTTGACATGCAACCTTTCAACCCAGGCTTGAATATAGTGCGGATCTTGCAGTTTGTAGAAATGGATTACTTCATTATGTAACGAGTCACAATTAAACAATGTGCAAACATCTTCATAATTTGTATAATGGAAAGAACATCATCAATAAGCCAGCTGATTATAATTGACCTAGAACACTGCCTGATGAATTCCTGCAGTGAAATATTGATGCTGAGGTTACTGGATTCCAATAACAAGTCCCATCTTTCCTTGGGTTATGTATGATTCCAGGAAAAATTCAACATTCCTTGCTGATTCCCATAGTCTTCCACTCTGCTAGCATACTTTGATATAACAACCAATCAAATTCTGGCATTCTCAAGAACAATCAGTCTCACCTTATGATCATACTCAGATTATCACAAAGAAATGTCCAACATAAGCCTAATGATCACTGTATATAGTTGTAGGAAAATAAAGATGAACTGATAAGAATTTGTGAATTTCACTTCACTTTCATTAAGCTGAAATTTTAGAATGGAGACAAGGAAACATTTTTGTGAATCTAGCATGTTTGATGAAGTACCTTGGGAATACTCAGTGGGAACTGAGAATAGGAAGCTATCCCTACATTGAAATCCCTATTGTACGTTCTCATTTTAATCTTCCTTCCTCTGCTGAGATAAACTAAATTGAAATGACATGGAGTAAAAATGCTACTAGGAGTAGATTGAAACCAATCCAGGATCAGTGCAGACCTCAGAGGAAGGTTAATTTTAATATAGAATGATAGAAAATGAGCCAGATGATTAATGGCACAACAGCAGTATCAAATGAAAATACATAAAATTTGTCCAAAGCATCATTTTTATTGACTTATTGCAGATTTCATTTCACCCTCAGCATAAAAATGTTTGACTGTTTAACAAGAACATTGAGAGCAATGATCTATCTATTGATTTGGAAATAGCATCTTGGTAAATCCATTTAGAACATTGAAGCCAACATTATAGTGTCCCATTGCTCCAGGAGTTCAAACGTTATGAATCCTGTGTTCATCTTTTTATAGCTGTTACATGTACAAGCTACATTCTGTAACATAGCTCTCATTTTAAGGTTCTAATCATGTGCAACATTTCTAGTTTATCACTGACCTTGTGAAATGATGCAGCTCACATCTACATTTAGTACGAAAGATTAGGTATATTACTTTTGAGTCTGAAATGTACACAAACATTATATACAAACAGAACAGCCCAGTCAATGTATTGACATTACTATATCTCTTTCTGCACAATCCACTTATCAATTTTAACTCTGTTTGACCAGTGCATCGACAACCAGCACTTTTCTTCTTTGGAAGTAAACCAAAATTATCTTACGTACTAAAGGCTGACAATGGCAGTATATAGTGTGTATTCTGCCTGAGCTCAGTGACCAATGATGCTTGGCAGGGATCTGTCCTGAGATCCCTGCTCTTTGAGATTGTTATAGATGATTTAGATGAGGAAGTGAAAGAGTGGCTTAGTAAGTTTGCAGATGAAATGAATGGTAGTGGTGTTGTGGATAATTTTGTAGGTAACAATGAGACAGGATGCAAAGTTGGGCTGAGAAGTGGCAGATGGAGTTTAATCCAGAAAAGGATGGAGTGATTCACTGTGGAAGGCTGAAACTGAAGGCAGAATACAAGGATGATGGAAGGATTCAGAGCAATGTTGACAAACAGAGGGCTCTTGGGATTCACATCTATAGTTCCCTTAAAGTTGCAGTGGAAGTTGATAGTGTGGTTAAGAAGGCACATTAGTGTGTTGGCCTTCATCAGTCAGGAGATTGAATTCCAGGGGCATAAGGTAATTCTGTAACTCTATAAAACTCTGGTCAGACCACACTTAAAGTATCATGTTCAGTTCTGATCACCTCATTATAGGAAGGATGTGGAAGCTTCACCGAGGATGCCAAGGAGATTTACAAGGAAGCTACCTAGATTAGAGAGCAGAGCATGTTTTATGAGGATAGGTGGACTGAGCTAGGAATGAAAGAAGGTGAGAGGTGACTTGATAGAGGTGTGTAAGATGGACACCAGAGACTTTACCCCAGGACAAAAATGACTAATACAAGGGGGCATAAATTGAAAGTGTTTGGAGGAAAGTGTAGAGATGTGTCCGAGGTAGACTTTTTTTCTCAGAGAGAGGAGGAACATGGTCCCAGGGTGATGGTAGATGTAAATACATTAGGGGTACTTGAGAAACCCTTATGCATGAAAGAAAAATGGATAGCTTTGTGGGAAGGAAGGGTTAAATTGATCTTGGCGTAGGCTAAAGGGTCAGCACAATATTATGGGCTGAAGGGCCTGTACTGTGCTGTACTGTTCTGTGCTCTATGTTCTATCAGCTTTTGCACAGATATGGAATAATAGATGAAAGCACAGTGGTATGAT
Source organism: Hypanus sabinus (assembly GCF_030144855.1). NCBI lineage: Eukaryota > Metazoa > Chordata > Chondrichthyes > Myliobatiformes > Dasyatidae > Hypanus > Hypanus sabinus. The sequence continues at coordinate 160,501,592 of NC_082706.1, forward strand.
AATTATAATTATATAATGGAAATGATAACAATAGGATTATCTTTTTGAGTTTTCTGCTATCTGCGTCATTTTCAATACATACTTCTTGCATTCAAAAATTTAAATTATTGGAATATGCTATGCTATCAGTTTTACAGTAATTTTTTCAAGCAATGTACAATAACTATTCAGTTAGTTATTTCTTAACCAAACCAGTGCTGTTTTATAATGCACAAGCAATGATGGTCTGAATCCTCTGTAGCCCACGTTCTCAGTTTTCTTTTCATTTATGAGTTATGTATTCAAAAGAAAACAAAAATGTTCAAAAAACTTGCAAATAATGAGGGCAGTCATCCAGTGGACCACCTAAAACTGCAAGAATTTACCTCTCACATTTATACCATGCTACCCATTACCTTAAGGTAATATGTATACTGTGATGTATAAAGAGATTCTTTTTCATTCCTATGAAAACCAGTTTGTGATTCTCAGTAAATATAACAAATGAACTTTCTTATGCAGTAATCTTGCATCTCAGTGGCAGGTATCTGTAGTTGAGCAAGATTTCTAAAATTAAACATCTCTTTTCATTGCCCTTGTCATTGGCTTAGTGATAAAATATTAAAATAATTTACCAGAATAGGCAAGGAAACAGAAGAACATATTTGCTTAGATAAACAGGATTTAGGGGTGAGGGTTGAATCAATGTTGGTGTGTGTGTTTATCACTGGATTTAAATCACTTACATTCCTCCTGACCTTGTACGTGCTACACTATCTGTTCAACCAATCATTATCCCTGGAATATTCAGACAGAAAAAAAAGGTACAAGGAACAGTTATCTGTTGAAATTATTATTTTGCCAAAAAAAAGTCCTTAAGAGTGCAAAACACCATGCAAAGTACAAATATGACTTGTTTCCAATACACAATTTCACTGATCTAGTTATGGTTGGATTAGTGTAAATAATTCCTCAGTTATAAAGAACTAATCCTACTTAATCTTTTCTTTCATGTACCTACAGTCAGTCTGGATTGGTTAAGATGTTGAGAAAACTCTGGCTGCAAGTGAAGTGGAGTCAGTGGATTAATATTACAGAACATAGCCTCTACTCGTAAATTGAAAATAATGACTTGCAAACTCGTTCTTTCTCAAATTATGCTCTTGTGGATAAGGCTCTGCATCCAGAGTGCTACATTAGATAATTTATCCTTGCATATTAATATCTATTTGTTACAAAAAGAGTGGGCAGTGCAGAGAGTAGACAGTTGATGGAGCATTGCATCACATTGACAGTGGTGCGGGTTCGATGTTGACCTTGGATCTGTCTCTGTGATCTTCTCCCTGTGAATACTTAGGTTTTCTCCTGGCACATCCAAAAGACATGTGGGTTGGTTGGTCACAAACAAGAGAAAATCTTCAGATGCTGGAAATCCAAGGCAAAACACATAATGCTGGAGGAACTCAGCAAGTCAAGCAGCATCTATGGAAATGAATAAACAGTCGATGTTTCAGGCCGGGACCCTTCATCAGGACCTGCCTGACGTGCTGAGTTCCTCCAGCATTTTGAGTGCTTGAGTTGTTGGTCAATTGGCAATTTTATATTGGTCCTAGTGTGTAGGTATGTGGTAGAATCTAGTGGGGTAAATAGTGAGAGTTAATGAAAATACAGGATGTGTGAGTTGGTGCTTGATAGTTGTATGGATTTGATGGGCCAAATGGCCTGCTTTTGAGCTGCTAACGCTTTCGAACTGTATGGCTCTAAGAAGGAGACATGTGAGGATCATTTCTATAAATAGATTACCATGAGCTGAATATTTTTTTGTGAAAGTGCTCTGTGAGAAAGTAAGGTAATGAAGGAAAGTGCAACATAATTCTTTCAGTGAAGCTCACACCAGGATCCAGGAAAGAAAATACAGAAATAGCAAAGTAATGCCAAGAAATACACTTAAGAGAAATATGGCAAAAGATGAGAGAACTGAGAAGCTGGGATGGGAATAGTGCAAGACGATGTACTGGAAAGCTGGCATAGAGACGAAAGCCAATTTTCCTAAGGAATTTCATGGATGGCTTCTGGTGGTCCATCTACCAACTTGTTCCTTGAAGTTGTAATCTGTGCAATATATATGAAATGACTCTTTGTTCAATATTTCTGATGCTGCATTTGACTCAGGTGAGTACCTGGTTATCACTCTTCATAACCATGAAGATAATCATACAAGAGGAAACAGAAATGACAAGAAGATAGCTGGATTAATTAAAAGTTATTTTCTTTAAATAATCCACCAGGAAGCAAAATAGTGTTGCATTTTTATTGTGGCAATGAAAATAAAATAAAATGTTTTGAAATCAGTGAGTCCTTCGCTCCTCATACAGTGATGTTTCACTCAGGCTGTTTTGTAAATCCTATGTGCTCCATCACAAAGATTTCAATATCTTCCAATCCCACCTTTTCCTCGTTGTCTTCGTTGAAAAAAATCTTAATAATACTTGTGTAATTTTTGAATTGAAATTGCCTTTACAATATTTGATTTATTCTACATAAATTCCCAATAGCTCATTCTTCACCAGTTCCTGCTGGGTCATTGTAAACTAGACTCTCATCCCATCCCCCTCCTTCTCCCAAATAAATCTCTTGTTCCCTTTTACAAGGCCCAGCAAAAACACCCTAGACTCTCTGGCATACCGAATTTAAAACTAATGGTTCACTTGACCTATACTTGGAAAAAACTTCACACATTCTGTGGAACCTTTACATTGTTCTTAAATTGCAGATAGCAGAAACAGGAATGCTCTTCTTCTGGTCTAACTATGTCTTACACAGATTGAATATAAGCTCTCGACTGCTGTACTCTAAGTTAATATTTTTGAAGTTCAGAATCCCATTTGCTTTTTGAACCATTCTCTCAACATGTTGTGTCACCTTCAAAGATTTATGTGCCTAGGTCCCTCTATTCTTGCACTCCATTTAGAAATGAGGTATGTAGCCTGTATGGTTTTTCCTTATTCCTTTTGCAAAAATATATTCAATTTATCATTCTCTGTATCTGCCATTTGTTGTGCACTATGCCAGGAAAGTGACAGCATATCCAAGTCATTAATATACATTAAAAAAGCACTGACCTCTGAAGACGCCACTGTTTACATTCCTTCAGACTGGAGAATAACTGTTTGCTGCAGCTGAAACAGAAATTTCTAGAAGAGTTCAGCTACTTGGGCTGTAAGGGTGAAGAGGGAGAAAGAGCATCAATGTTTCAGGTCAGAGATATTTCATCAGAACTGAAAGAGTCTGTTTTAAGTTGCAGAGAGGGAGCTAGTGCAGAGGACAGGGAGAATCTCTGTGATAGGATAAAGTCCAGAGTTGTCAGGGTAATAAATACCTCAAACTCCAATATTAGGGATAGCAGAGAATGGAAAAGCAAAGGATCAAATATACAAATTGAAACTGATATATCTAACGAAATCTATGGAGAGAAAGAAAAATCTGATAACATGAAATTATTGAATTCAACCAACTTCTTATTTGGTGTCCTTAAGTTACTTTTCAAAACATGCCATTCTTTTATTCCAACAGCCACAATTTGTTTGGCAAACAGCATGTGCAGTCAACCTTACTTTACAAATACCCTCTGAAGATTTAAATGGATCTTATTTATGTGTTCCCTTCACAAAAACTTTATAATAAAATCTTGATGGGTAAAGACATATGATGAATGCAGTCAGTCTTTATCCCAGCATTGCGGTATCAAGAACTAGAGGGCATAGATTTAAGGTGAGAGAGGAAGGATTTAAGAGAATGTGAGGTGCAACTTTTTCACATAAAGGATGGTATTAATGTGAAAGCAGTTGTCAGAGGGAGTAGATAAAGCAGGTACAATAATAACTTTTAAAAGACAACCAGACAAGTACTTGGGTTGGAAAAGTAAAGAAGTAACAGGCCAAATATTGATAAGTAGTATTAGTTTGGATAGGCATGGTGGTCAGCATTGACCAGCTGGGTCAAAGGGCCTTTCTCTGTGCTGTATGATTCTATGACACTATGACTCTAACCTATTAAAATTCATTATGATTGGTCACACACACTAAAATAATATGTTTCAACAAAGCTAAATTGACTTCCCTTGACAATATAAGCTTTTTAAAACCCAGATAATTGTTTCTAATGTTTCCTTATCAGTGAGATTTAACTGATGGACCTATAGTTGCAAGTATATTCTGACACGTGTTTTAAATAAATAAAAATATAACATTGGCATCTTCCTGTTCTCTGTTACTGCCACTGTATCTAGGGTGGTTCAGAAGAATATGTCAAACCCTTCTGCAACTTCCATTGCCATTTTTCTCAACAATCTAGTTTCCACCCACCCAGCCCACTTGGATCTGATGACTAGTTATTTTAAACCTAGGCAGTCTTTCTAACACAAAAACAAATGCTATAAATACTCAGCAGGTCAGGCCACATTTGTGTAAGAGATTTGCCTATCACCACAATAGGTCAACAGCAGACACAATCTCAATGGCTCTCCAGACAGCTTTAGGCCACCTGGACAACTGTTCATCAACTATAGCATTTAATACCATTATTCCCACAATCCTGATTGAGAAGTTACAAAACCTGGGCCTCTGTACCTCCCTCTGCAATTGGATCTTCAACTTCCTGTTATGAATGTACCACAGCTCTGAGGAGCTGAAGGGTGCGGGGTAGCCCCCTCCTTTGTGAGAATCACAAGATCACTATTGAGTCTGTTCAGGAGACCCAGGAAATGGGAGAGAGAGATGTGCCGAATACCTCGTTCCACCGCGATGCAAAATAATGCAACATTGACCATTGTCTCCTGGAGACAACGTTTGTGGATTGGGGACTATGCTACGTGCAAGCCCTCGGGCAAAGTGGGCTGGTTGAGAGAGAGATTGCATCATCCCAACCTGATTGACATCTGAGACCCCGTGAGGGTCTGGGGGAACACCTCTTTCAGACACACCAGAAGAAACGCTAACGATCCCGTAGTAGCGGGAAGCCATTTGAAGGAAGTCACGTGCATTCGATTCCGCGGCTGGAATTGGTGACTGGAACCATGGAAACCAGCTTTTAGCTAACAACGGGGAAGCCCGCTCCCCAATTCAACGGATTTGCTTCATAAAAGACCCGGGCAAGTTTCTTTTCTCACCAATCTCTCTCTCTCCAACAAGTGAAAACACAACGGTCCCCCAAAAGGCTGAAGCCTGCAGGAACTGAGTGACTTTTATATTTCCATCGGACAATATATTATCCCCTAGACAAACGATCGAGCTGTTTCTTATTGATGGTTATTATTAGACCCGTGCTTTTAGATTGAGTAGTGACGACGTAGATTATCTGAATGTTTGCATTGATATTATTTTTGTGTATTTTTATCAATAAATACTGTTAAAAATAGTACCATCAGACTTCGACGGACCTCTCTATCTTTGCTGGTAAGTGATCCAGTTACGGGATTTCGTAACATTCCTAACCGGAAGAACACAGCCTGTGCGGATTGGTGATAACATATCCTCCTTGCTGATGATCAACACTGGCACATCTCAAGGGTGTGTGCTTAGCCCACTGCTCTACTCTCTCTATACCTATGACTATGTGGCTAGGCATAGCTCAAATACCATCTATAAATTTGCTGACGATACAACCATTATTGGTAGAATCTCAGGTGGTGACGAGACGGCATACAGGAGTGAGATATGCCAACTAGCAGAATGGTGTCACAGCAACAACCTGACACTCAACATCAATAAGACGAAAAAGATGATTGTTGACTTCAGGAGGGGTAAGATGAAGGAACACATACCAATCCTCATAGAGGGATCAGAGGTGGAGAGAGAGGGCAGCTTTGGGTTCCCTAGGGTTAGGATCTCTGGGGATCTAGCCTGGTCCCAACATATTGATGTAGTTATAAAGAAAGCAATACAGCAGCTATACTTCACTGGGAGTTTGAGGAGATTTGGCATGTCAACAAACACATTCAAAGACATCTATGGTTGTACCCTGGGGAGCATTCTGACATGCTGCATTACTGTCTGGTATGGAGGGGCTACTGCACAGGACCAAAAGAAGCTGCAGAGGGTTGTAAATCTAATCGGCTCTATCTTGGGCATTAGCCTAGAAAGTACCCAGGACGTCTTTAGGGAGCAGTGTCTCAGAAAGGCAGCGTCCATTATTAAGGACCTTCAGCACCCAAGTCATGTCCTTTTCTCACTGTTACCATCAGGCAGGGGATACAGAAACCTGAAGGCACACACTCAGTGATTCAGGAACAGTTTCTTCCCCTCTGCCATCCAATTCCTAGATGGACATTGAAGCTTTGGACACTATCTCACTTTTTTTAATATACAGTATTTTTGTTTTTGCACATTTTTTAATCTATTCAATATATGTAATTTATTTACTTGTTTATTTATTATTATATTTTTTTTCTCTCTCTCTCTTTTAGATTATGTATTGCATTGAACTGCTGCTACTAAGTTAAGGAATTTAGCATCACGTACCGGTGATAATAAACCTGATTCTGATTCTGAGAAACAAAGTCATGTTTTTGGACCGTGATCTATGGATAGGACAAAATCTATTTTGACAACAAGTTTTCCACCTAAATCATTAGTTCTGTTACTCTTTCTACAGAAGTGGTCTGACCGGCAGAATATATCCAGCACAGTTTTTAAAGACTTCCAGTATCTGCAGATTTTTTTTTTATTTTCACAACCTTTCCAGCACTTCTTCAATGCTAATTTTCATCTTCTCCAGCAATCATAATTACTGAGTTTTTGAAGGAGCCTCTTTTATTGTTTAGATCAAGACAGAGTACTTATTTAATATTCCAGTCATGTCCTCCATCTGAAGGTATAAATCACCTTCTTAGTCCCTAAGGAGTCCTGGTACTCGTCTTTTTTTTAAACTTTTTAAATTAAGTTTTCAGATGATTACAGAAAGAAAAAAATAATACCCTTCCCCCCTCCCCTTAGCCCCTCCCCCTAACATCCCTATAGAAAAAAAAGAAAGAAAGAAGGAAAGAAGGAAAGAGTGCCTGGATATCAGAAGATCCCCACATGCTCCACGGAGTTCATGATAACTTTAGTATATATATTTATTTCTTTCCCCAAATAACCAATTATTTTATCTTCAGAACACCTATATATTTAATCCTGTCTTTTGTAAATAAGGGCGCCAAATTTTCAAAAATGTTTCGTATTTATCTCTTAAATTATAAGTAATTTTTTTCAGGTGGAATACAGCTGGAAATTTCATTCTTCCAACGATCTATACTTAAATATGCATCCGATTTCCAAGTAACTGCAATAGCCTTTTTGGCTACTGCCAGTGCAATTTTTATAAATTCTTTCTGATACTTATTCAATTTGGGTTTCGATTTTATCCCTTCAATTTTGCCTAATAAAAATAATATTGGATTATGTGGAAGTTGTGTTCCAATAAAACTCTTAAATTTGTCCAAAAAGGTTGAATTTTAGAACAAGACCAAGTAGAATGTAAAGAAGTACCAATTTCTTAGTTACATCAAAAACACTGATCAGATAAATTTGGATTTAATTTATTTATTTTTTGTGGTGTAATATATAATTGATGTAAAAAAATTATATTGCGCTAATCTTAACTGGACATTTATTGTATTTGTCATACTATCAAGACATAGTCTTGACCAATTTGTTTCTTCAATTTTAATATTCAAGTCACTTTCCCATTTTTGTCTTGACTTATGGACTCCTTGTTTAGTTGCCTGTTTTTGAATCAAGCTATACATACAAGAAATAATTTTTTTAGTTTTTCCTTTTTGAATTAAAGTTCCTATTTCACTAGATTTCGGCAATAACATTGTTTGACCTATTTTTTCTCTTAAATAAGCCCTTAATTGGAAGTAACAAAAAAGAATGTTGTTTGATACTTCATATTTATTCTTTAATTGATCAAATGACATTAATATACCTCCTTCAAAACAATCTCCTATATATCTAATCCCTTTTTGATACCAGTTGTGTAAAAGTTGGTTATCCATTGTAAAAGGAATAAATTTATTTTGAAATAAAGATTTCTTTGCTAATAAAGATTTCTTTATCTCATCATCGATATTTATCTTATTCCATAAATCAATCAAATGTTTTAATATTGGAGATTCTTTCTTTTCCCATATCCATTTAGATTCCCACTTATATATAAAATCTTCTGGTATATTTTCTCCTATTTTATCTAGTTCTATTCTAATCCATGCCAGTTTATCTTCATCAAAAAAAGATGCAATAAATCTAAATAAAAAATCCCATTCCAATCTATCAAATGCTTTTTCTGCATCTAAAGCAACTACCACACTCATTTCCTCCCTCTTTTGAGCCAAATGAATTATACTAAATAACCGAGTTACATTATCTACCGATTGTCTATTTTTAATAAATCCTGTTTGATCCATATGTATTAATTTTGTTAAGTATTTAGATAGTCTGTTAGAAAAGATTTTTGCTATTATTTTATAATCAGTATTTAACAAAGAAATAGGTCTATATGATGTTGGGTTTAAAAGATCTCTATCTTTTTTTTGGCAATACTATTAAAATAGCTGTCGAAAAAGATTCTGGAAGTTTATGCGTTCTTTCCGCTTGATGTATTAACTCCAATTTAATTCTTTTAAAAGAATTAATAAATCTTTAAACTTTTTATAAAATTCAGGCGGAAAACCATCTTCTCCTGGAGATTTATTACTTTGAAATGATCCTAAAGCTTCTTCAACCTCTTTTAATGTAAAAGACATACCTAATCTCTTCTGTTCTTACGTATTTAATTTTGGAAGAGTTATTTGTGATAAAAACCTTTCTATCTTGACATTATCATTTTGTGATTCTGATTTATACAATTCAGAATAAAAATTCTTGAAAGTTTCATTAATTTCTAAAGGTTTATAAGTAATTTTATTTACTCTTGTTTGAATTGCATTTATCGTTTTAGAAGTCTGGTCTGTTTTTAACTGCCATGCAAGGACCTTATGTGATCTTTCACCTAGTTCATAATATCTCTGTTTAGTTCTCATAATTGCTTTTTCTATTCGATATATCTGAAGTGTATTATATTGTAACTTCTTATTAATAAGTAGTCTTTGTTTTTCTTCTGTCATATATCTTTGAGATTCCTTTTCTAATTTTGTATTCTCTTTTTCAAATTGATCTATTTCTATCATATATTCCTTCTTAATTTTAGAAGTATAACTTATTATCTGACCTCTCAAATATGCCTTCATTGCTTCCCACAATATAAATTGATCATCAACTGAATGTGAATTTGTATCTAAAAAAAACTGAACCTGCTTTTTCATAAAATCACAAAAATCATGACGTTTTAGTAACATTGAATCTCCATCTATAAATTGATTCCTCTTTACCTATCATTATCATTGTCATTATCAAAGGAGAATGATCTGACAATATTCTCGCTTTATATTCCATGTTTTTCACTCTATCTCGCATATTCGTTGATAATAAGAAAAAATCTATCCTTGAATATGTTTTATGTCTATTTGAATAAAATGAATAATCTCTTTCTTTTGGGTTAATTCTTCTCCATATATCAATCAAATTTAAGTCTTTCATCAATGATAGAGTTAATTTTGCTACTTTTAATTTTGTGACAACCTTTGTTGATCTATCTAAAACTGGATCTAAACGAAAGTTAAAATCTCCACCTATTAATATTTTGTCATGTGCGTTAGCCAAATTCAAAAAGACCTCGTATAAATTTTACATAATTTTCGTTTGGTGCATAAATATTCATAAGAGTCCATAATTCTGAAAAAATTTGACAATGTATAATTACATATCTCCCCGCTGAATCAATTAATACGTTTTGTATTTTAATTGGTAAATTTTTATTAACCAAAACTGCAACTCCTCTCGCCTTTGAATTAAATAAAGCTGCAATAACATTTCCAACCCAGTCGCTTTTTAATTTCTGATGTTCTACCTCCGTTAAGTGTGTTTCTTGTAAAAAAGCTATATCTATTTTCATTTTTTTAATGCATGTTAAAATTCTTTCTTTTCACCGGTCCATTAAGCCCATTAACACTAAAACTTTAAAAATTCATTAAATTAGTCATTATTTTCAATTATGTTACTCCAATCTATAATAATACCTAATCTTTCAACTTTCATGGTATCTTGGGAAATCTTTCTAAAATTCTCCATGTTGCTATGTGTGTCCCCACCAATCATCCAGGCAGAAAGATAGAAGAAAAATAGAGTGTAAAGAAAAAAACAAAATACCCCCCTACTAATGTTGTGAAAAAAAAGAACACAACATTACCCCCCTCTATTGTACGGGTCATGGCGATCGCCATGATTACACACGTGAGTCCCGTAGTAATCGATCCAAAGCTCCCCAGCCCCCCCGGAACATAAAAAAGTATATATATAAGAAGAAAAAAAATACTATTCTCAATTAGTATATCTGAAATTTTGCTTTTCGCCCCTATGTCAACCTTAAATGTCCATCACTTCCATTCACTGTCTCTGTCTCCATCTTTAATCCATTACACTTGGAGATCTCTATGTGTAATTAGAAAGTATTTGGAAGTTTTTGTGCGAACTCCTCCGCTTCTTGATAATCGGTAAAAAATCTTCTTTTTCCCTCCTCCAAAAAAATTATCAGTGTTGCTGGGTGACGCATTATAAATTTATAACCTTTTCCCATAAAACTTTTTTCGCTGGGTTAAATTCCTTCTTTCTCTTCAAAAGGTTATAACTTATATCAGGATAGAAAAGAACTGCCTTCCCTGCTAGCATCAATGGCCTGTTTCTCCCTGGGACTCTTCTTAAAATTAATAGGCTTATAGGAGAATTGTTAACTTCTTATGTCTCTCACAATTTCTTGTTGACTGGCTTATTATTATCTTCTTTCTCAATCTCTCTCTTCCTTTCTTTCTCTCTCTCCCTCTCCCTCTCTCCTTATTATATGTAGCCTGGTTGACACTCAAATTATTCATCTGACATCTGTCATGCACCTCTTTCTTGGTGCATCAAATTTTCTCAATCATGGTCAATATTGAAGCTGTATCTTTGCTTTTTGAACCTTTCTCCTTTTGTTAATCTAACTAACCTGTACCTGAATCAACTTTCTAAAGATCAGCCATTGCTCCTTTATAGTTTTACCTTCTAAAATGGATACCACTTTATTCTGTCTTGATTTTTATGAAAGGAAAATTGTGTTTGACTATTCTGCTGAAGTTCTTTATAGATGATAATAGGACCAGTTGGACCCAGTAGATATGATGTATTTGGATTTTCAGATGGATTTCAATAAAATCTCAAGGAGTTGATCAACAAAGCTACAGTACGTGGAATTGGATGTGATGTACTGATATGAATTGAGAATAAGTTAGCAAACAGAAAACAAAATATGAAAAAATTGGAACCTGAGGTTGGTAAGCTGTAATTGCTGGAAAGCTGAAAAGACCAGTGCTTGATTCCCAGCTATCTTTATACAAAAAAGCAGAATATTTATTCAATGGTGGGTACTGTTGATATTCAGAGGGACATTAGCCCATCACATTCCTCAGAACTTGATCCAGCAAGAATTCAACAGTTTAACACTTCAATAGTTCCATTTAATATCAGATAATGTATACAATATACAACCTGAAATACTTGTTCTTCACAGACATCAATGAAAAGAATGGAGTGTCTCAAAGAATGAGTGGCAGTAAAAGCTTCAGAACCCCACAGCCCCCTTACTCTCTTCCCACACACAAGCAGTAGCAAAACGACGACCCTCCCTCTTACTTCAGCAGAAAAATCAGTGCAAGCAGTAACAAACCCCCAAGAAAAACCATGATCTGCAGTACAACAAAAACAAATTGTTTACGTGAAAATTCAACATACCACAGGCTCTCTCTCTCTGTGCCTAGTAAAGGGACAGAGAGATGTCCCCCTTTCACAGTGAGAGGGGAGACCAACAAAGACAAACAACTCACTGATTTGTGGTGTTAAAGTCTGCTGCATTGCGTTTTTTTTCGGAGTTCTCCAACTCGAGAATAAACAACAGTTTGTTTATTCTCCGCCACCAAAGAAAGAGCACACGATTTACCGAGTGCGGAGCCACTGAGAGCTGAACCGCTGTTCCATTTTCTTCCACGACACTTCAGTCGGTGGCACCAGCACAGAATTGGCCCATCTCCAGGGCCACAAAGCCTCAAAGCCTGGTTGCTGAACCCTGGGAGCAAATGTCAGTGCCACAAAGAACCAAAATTTGAGTGTCACTCTAGCTCAGGATCTTTGACAGAACCCCATACACCTTGAAGGAGACATTAAATGTAGAAATTAAGCACTTTCTGCATGTGAGCTCGAAGGATTTGTTGTCAAGTGCCATCGTAGCTCTGTCCATAATAATTATGCTCTCAATGCACCATAAACAAAGTGACAAGGAAATTCTCCTGAATACATTTTCATAAACTGCACCTTTCCCCACCCAGCCTCTTATTCTAACATTATTCAAATCAATATTGGGGTAATAAAGTCCCATAAAATCACTTAAATTTCTCATCATATTTTTCATTCAATTCCCACACACTGTTGAGTATCGTTAAGTACACCTGTTGAATGATAGACGTCAAACAATATGGATCCTGTCCTTGCTCATTCCATGATATGTTCATGAGCTAAATATTAACATCTTTCTTTATCAGTATTACAGTAAGACCATAAGACCATTACACAGAGGGTCATGGCAGATATATTATCCCTCACAATTGCATTCTCCTGCCTTCTCCCCAGAACCTTTGACACCCTTGCTAATTAAGAACCTATCAAGCTCCACTTTAAGTATACCCAATGACTTGGCCTCCACAGCCATCTGTGGCAATGAATTCCACAGATTAAGCACCCTCTGGCTAAAGAAATACTTCCGCATCTCTCTTCTAAAGGTATCGCTCTTCTATTCTGAGGCTGTGGCCTCTGATCCTAGGCTCCCACTATAGGAAACATTCTCTCCATATCCACGCTACCTATGCTATTCAATATTCGATAGGTGTGGTGAACTACATAGACCTGTCTGGACACCCCCCCCCCCCCACCACTGACTGCTCCTGTGGTTCCTCCCACAGACCCCGGTATAAAGGCAATTGAGGCCTGAGCCCTGCCTCTCAGTCTCCAGGATGTAGTATGGTGATCAATTACTGCTTGTTCTTTCTTCCAGTCAATAAAAGCCAATATCTCGCCTCACGTCTCGGAGAGTTATTGATGGTGCATCAATAGGTTTCAATGAGATCCCTCCTCATTCTTCTAAACACCAGTGAGTACAGGCCCAAGCCATCAAATGCTCCTCATATGTTAACCTTTCCCTTCTCAGAATAATTTTCATGAACTTCTTTTGGACCCTCTCCAATGCCAACATATCTTTTTCCGATAAGGGGCCCAAAACTGCTCACATTACTCCAAGTCTAGTCAGACCAATACCTTATACAGCCTGAGCATTAAACCTTGCCTTTATGTTCTAGTCCTCTGAAAATGAATGCTTTCAATACATTTGCCTTCCTTATACTGACTCTACCTGGAGGTTAACCTTTAAGGAATCCTGCACAAGTCATTCTGCAGACTCAACACAAACTGCCCCTCTGCCTTGCTTTGTATAATCTGCAGATGTGCCACAAAGCCATCAGTTCCATCATCCAAATAGTTGACATGCTATCTAACATGAAAAAGAATGGTCCCAACATCGACCCCTGCAGTACACCACTAGTCACCAGCAGCTAAACAGAAAAGGCCCCCTTTTTTCCCACCCTTTGCCTCCTGCCAGTCAGCCAATTGTCTATCCATTTTAGTATCTTTCCTGTAATACCATGGGCTCTTATTTGTTAAGCAACCTCATGTGCAGGATCCTGTCAAAGGCCTTCTGAAATTCCAAGTAAACAACATTCACTGTCTCCTTTTTCAAACTTGTTTGTTATTTCCTCAAAGAATTCCAAAAGAATTGTCAGGCAAAATTTCCCTTTAAGGAAACTATGCTGACTTTGACCTATTTTACTATGTGCTTCCAAGTACAGTTGGCCCTCCTTATCCACAGAGGATTGGTTCTGGGACCCCCTGCAGATACCAAAAAACATGGATCCTCAAGTCCCTTATTTAACCTGTTTCAATGCGGTGGTCTTTAGAACCCGTGGTGGACCTCTGAATCCGCGGTGTTTCTGTTCATGAAAATAATCACGATCACGATTGAAAATAAAGTTGAAGTAATAAAGTGATTGAAAAGAGGTGAAATGCCATCAGTCATTGGAAAAGCATTAGACTACAGTCAGGTGACGATCAGACTGTAGAGCATTTGAAAGGCCCTGCCCCGATGAAAGCTACAATCAGTACTAAGCAAGGCAGTGGTTTAATTATTGAAATACATATGTTTCTTATGTGGTTTATTTGCATAGAAAGGCAAAATACATACTATATACGAAGACAAATGTTTTACTAACTGAGGCTACATAATACCGGATGTACCTGTTCCGACTTCAAATCTGACTTAAAGATGGACTCAGGAACAGAACTTGTTCATAACCCAGGGACTGCCTGTACTTTTAAATAATCTCTAGATTATTTATAATACCTAATACAATGTAAATGCTATGTAAATAGTTGTTGTACTGTGTTGGTTAGGGGAAATGACAAGGAAAAAGGAGTCTGTACATGCTCAAGGTACATGAGTGCTGGAGAGAGAACTTCCGGGTTTTCCTGATCCGCCGTTGGTTGAATCCGTGCATGTGGAACCCATGGTGAAGGAGGGCCGACTGTTTCCTGAAATCTCATACTTAATAATGGACTCCAACATCTTACCAACCACTGAAGTCAGGCTAGCTGGCCTATAATTTCCTTTCTCCTGACTCCCTCCACTCTTAAAGAGTGGAGTGTCATTTACAATTTTCCAGTCTTCTGAACCTTCCAGAATCCAGTGATTCATGAAAGATCAATACTAATGCCTTCACAATCACTTAGAAACATAGACAGAAAGAATACCTACAGCAAAATACAGGCCCTTTGGCCCACAAAGCTGTGGTGAGCATGTCCTTACCTGAGAAAATACCTAGGGTTAACCATAGCCCTCTATTTTTCTGAGCTCCATATACCTGTCCAGGAGTCTCTTAAAAGACCCTATCATATCCTCCTCCATCACCATTGCCGACAGCCCATTCCACGCACTCACCACCTTCTGCGTAAAAAACTTACCCCTGATATGGCCTCTGTACCTACTTCCAAGCACCTTAAAACTGTGTCCTCTCGTGCTAGCCATTTCAGCTCTGGGAAAAAGCCTCTGACTATCCACACGATCAATGCCTCTCATAATCTTATACACCTATATTGGGTCACCTCTCATCCTCCTTCGCTCCAAGGAGAAAAGGCCGAGTTCACTCAACCTATTCTCATAAGGCATGTTCCCCAATCCAGACAACATCCTTGTAAATCTCCTCTGCATCCTTTCTATGGCTTCCACATCCTTCCTACAGTGAGGCAACCAGAACTGAGCACAGTCCTCCAAGTGGGGTCTGACCAGGGTCCTATACAGCTGCAACATTACCTCTTGGCTCCTAAACTCAATCCCATGATTGATGAAGGCCAATGCACCGTATGCTTTCTTAGCAAAGAGTCAACCTGCACAGCAGCTTTGAGTGTCCTATGGACTTGGACCCCAAGATCCCTCTGGTCCTCTACACTGCCAAGAGTCTTACCATTAATACTATATTCTGCCATCATATTTGACCTACCAAAATGAACCACCTCACACTTATCTGGGTTGACCTCCATCTGCCACTTCTCAGCCCAGTTTTACATCCTATCAATGTCCTGCTGTACATTATCCACAACACCCCCAACCGTTGCATCATCAGCAAATTTACTAACCCATCCCTTCACTTCTTTATCCAGGTCATTTATAAAAATCACTAAGAGTAGGGATCACAGAACAGAGCACTGAGTCACACCACTGGTCACCGACCTCTATGCAGAATATGACCCGTCTACAACTACTCTTTGCCTTCTGTGGGCAAGCCAGTTCTACATCCACAAAGCAATGTCCCCTTGGATACCATGCCTCCTTATTTTCTCAATATGCCTTGCACGGGGTACCTTGTCAAATGCCTTGCTGAAATCCATATACACTACATCTACTGCTCGACCTTCATCAGTGTGTTTAGTCACATCCTCAAAAAATTCAACCAGGCTTGTAAGGCATGACCTGCCTTTCACAACGCCATGCTGACTATTCCTAATCATATTATGCCTCTCCAAATGTTCATAAGTCTCCATCAACTTACCAACCACTGAAGTAAGACACACTGGTCTATAATTTCCTGGGCTATCGCTACTCCCTTTCTTGAATAAAGGAACAACATCCGCAACCCTCCAATACTCTGGAACCTCTCCCATCCTCATTGATGATCCAAAGATCATTGCCAGAGGCTCAGCAATCTCCTCTCTTGCCTCCCATAGTAACCTGGAGTACATCTCGTTCAATCCTGGTGACTTAGCCAACTTGATGCTTTCCAAAACCTCCTGCACATTCTCTTTCTTAATATCTACATGCTCAAGCTTTTCATTCGGCTGTAAGTCATCACTGCAATTGCCCAGATTCTTTTCCGTTGTGAATACTGAAGCAAAGTATTTATTAAGTACCACTGCTATCTCCTCTGGTTCCATACACACTTTTCCACTGTCACACTTAATTGGTCCCATCCTCTAACGTCAAGGCTTATCTCTTTCAGAACCCTGGGGTTCAGTCCATCTGAATCATCTGCTTTCAGAACTTTCAGCTTCCCGAGTACCATCTCCCTTGGAATAGCAACTGCACTCACTTTTACCCCTCAACTCTCAAAACTCTGGCGCACTCTTGGTGACTGATACAAAATACTTACTAAGTTTGTCCATCATTTCTTCACCACCATTCCTACCCCTCCAGCGTTATTCTACAGTGGTCAAATATCCACTCTCATCTCTCTTTTACACTTTATATATCCTTTACTCTACTGTAATATGGATATATCTGAACTTATCTCCTCTCTCTCAAACTGCACTGTGAATTCTACCATATTATGATCACTGCTTCTTTAAGAGCTCCATTATCTGAAACTCCTTCATCAAATTTTTTTTCATTGCACAATAGCCAATCAAGTAATGCCTTTCCTGTAGTAATTCTACATATTCCCTCTCTTGGAATCCAGCACCAACCCAATTTCCCCAATCTACCTGCATACTGAAATCCCCCAATGATTATTGTAACATTTTTATATGCCTTTTCTATCTCCCATTGTAATTTGTATTCCAATCCTACCCCATCTCCTTTTTCCCTTTCATGCTTTTTCTCTGAACATTTTGTATTCACGAATATTGGGGGGGGGGGGTTACAATCCTGTCTGTTGTGTATATGGCCTGGTTACACAACAATACTGTTAATAAAAATGCTGGAGATGGGAGCTAAGGTTTCTGGTTCTTTACTGGCAGAAACCGAACTCGATGAACACGTACAGATCAACATAAAGTAGTCCCTTATAATACTGTAGGCCATACAGTACACTTCTCCCCTTTTACTTTAAAGGTGTATCAACTTTGTTTTTACTGGGTCACTATGCTAAACAAATATGTCTACCCTTAACATACAAACACCTACCATTTGTTTACTTAGCAACTTAATAAATATCAAATCATAGCAAAGTAACATAATACTTTGTTATAATATCAAATTATAACAAGTCTTTTTTTTTTCTTTTTTTAACTTTTTTTTACTTTTGGTCTCAGACCCATTCATAACTCAGGTCTCTGGGGAGGTCTCCTCTGCCTCTCCGGGTAACATCTGACTTGAAATGTTTGCTTCGGGGAACGAGTCTCCACAGGTACCTTAGCACTGATGACAGGCTCAGCTGTGGAGGAGGCTGATGTGGTCACAGCAGGACTGTTTGCTTCTATGTCATGAGAGTCTGGCCAAGGTGTTGTGTTTTTCACCCGAGCATGCAGGATTTGCTCCCATCTCTACTCCACACATCAGTGGCCCGTCTATGGTGGAAATTACACCTAGCTGCCACTTCTAAGTCTGGTAATCACATGCAAGAACTAACTGTCCCACACTGAAGCTCCCTGTTGACTTAGCATTCAAGTGTTTGAACTGTCTGTTCTCCACATCATGCCATACATCTGGTTTGAGAAGATCCATGCGGGACCTCAGGTTCCTGTTCAGAAACATCAACGCTGGAGTTTGGTTAATGGTTGCATGTACTGCATTACAATAGGCAAGGTGTAAGTTGTTTATCTTGTGTTGTAGTGGTTGATTTTCGCTGTCAATTGCCTTGATGGCTTTCTTGAATGTTTGCACAAATCTTTCTGCCAAGCCATTTGTGGATAGATGGTAAGGGGCCGATATAAAGTGCTTGAATCCATTGTTCTTCACAAAACTTTGGAATTCTCCAGAGACAAATTGTTGTCCACTCTCTGTGCAGATTTGCTCTGGTATGCCATTCCTGGTGAACATGGTCCTCATTACTGTATTGGTCTTTTCCAATGTAGTTGTCTTCATTTTGGTGACCTCTGGCCATTTGGAATGTGCCTCAATGGCGACTAGAAAGATAGAGTCCAAGAATGGTCCAGCAAAGTCCATGCACACTCGTTACCATGGTGATGAGGGCCATTCCTGCGGATGGAGAGGGGCTTGTGGTGGTGTGTTCTAGATCTACTGACATCCAGAGCAGTTCTTGGTCACATCCTCAATCTGTTTATCGATTCCTGGCCACCACACATAGGCACGGGCAAGACCTTCCATCTTCACAGTACCCAAATGCCCCTTGCACAGTTCCTCCAGCACTCTGGTGCGTAGCTTGGGAGGAATCTCAACTCGTGAGCCACACATTAGTGTTCCCTGACACACTGACAACTGTTCCTTCCTTGCTGAGAAGGCTGGAAACAGTGTGTTACCACGCGCTGGCCATCCCTTTACTGTGATGTCCTACACTTTTGACAACGTAGGGTCATTGCGTGTTTCCCTTTCAATGAGGCTATTTGTCACTAGTAATTATTCAACTATTGTTGAGTGAAAGACCTCTGCTGAATCCATTTGTGTAGTTATCTCGGAAGTTGACAGTGGTAAACACGACAACCCATCTGCGTTGCCATGTTGCTTGGTCCCCTTGTGTTCAATGTCATACATGTGACCTCCTCAGAACAGAGACCATCACTGCAGCCTTTGTGCTGTCATCACTGGAATGCCTTTTCTTGGATTGAAAATTGGCACGAGAGGCTGATGATCAGTCAACAGGGTAAGCTTTTAACCATACAGGTAGTGACTGAATTTCTTGACTCCCCACATGAGCCTTATCTGTCAATCTGTGCATAGTTGTGTTCAGCTGAAGTTAGCCCATATTCTCATAACCTGATGAGCACTTGTTCAAGGTTAGAAAGATGTTTGTCATCATCTTTACCGGTGACAATGATTTCGTCCAGGAACCACTGAGTCCCCGGAATCCCCTGCAGGACCTGGTCCATTGCCCTTTGCCAGATTGCAAGAGCTGATGCTGTCCCAAACACCCACCTGTTGTACTGGTAAAGTGCTTTGTGTGTATTTATTGTCAGGTATTTCTTGGATGCTTCATCGATTTCCATTTGGAGATAAGCCTGGGTCAAATAGTTTTTTGTGAAATGCTTCCCTTCTGACAGGGAAGCAAAGATGTCCTCAACACGAGGCAGAAGATACTGTACTGTGCGGAGAACCGGGTTAACAGTCACTTTAAAATCACCACATATGCACACACCTCGCTTGGTTTTCCTGATTTTGTGCTGGAGGTTTTCTTCATCACTGGAACAATAGGCGTGGCCCATTCACTCCAAACCACCCTTGACAGGACCGCAGCCTGCTCCAGATTTTTCAGCTCTGCCTCTATTGTAGGACGGATTGCATACGGAACTGGTCTGGCTTTGTGAAATTTTGGACATGCCTTTTCCTCATTCTCAATCTTTGCCTTCATGCCCTGAAGTATTCCTATTCCTTTCACAAACACTTCCTCAGAGTCAGCAAGTATTTGTGACAGTCTCTCAGATGTAGCCTTGCTGCCCTCCTTTGCTGACACAACTAGTGCCTTGATGGTGTGCCAATCCAACTGGATTTTCCTAAGCCATTCACGTCCCTGCAACTGTGGTCCTCCATTTTTCAGTACATAGAGGTTCAGTTGCTGTGTTTTATCTCTGTAGGTCACTGTCACCTTAATTTTCCCTTCAGGATGTACTTGCTGTCCTGTGTAAGTCTTTAGTAGAAATTTAGTTTGTTTCAGATTTATGTGCAAAAGTAGTCATTTGTAGTCATGTACAGAGATCACTGTTAAAGCTGAGCCTGTGTCCAACTCCATTTTCAGTCTCACGCCTGCCACTTGTGGAGTGATCCATATTACTCTTCGAGCATCTGCCTCTTTCACGCTGTGAAGTTGCCGACAAGACAATTCACTTTCGTCAGAGTCTTTTTCATCAGAACTACCTTCTTTCATTTTGTGTACCTTGTTATATTTTCCTTTCTGGGGTTTCTTGTTTCTCTGTATTTTGCCCTTTTTCTGCTGTTGACTAGCTTTGCATCCTATGCCAATGTGGCCTGGTCTGCCACAGTTTCTGCATTCCTTGCCTTTAAACCAACAGTCATCTGGGGCATGTGACCTGTTCCCACAATGGTAACATTTCTTTCCTTCATTTCTGTTCAGTGGCATTTTATTTGTGGCATATTCCAGAGATTATTGTATCTCAGAAGCACCCCGTGCCGCTGTTTCCATTGATATTGCAATGTTTAGTGCTTTATCGAGTGTAAGGTCTCTCACACAGAAGCTTCTGTGTGGTTTCACAGTGCATAGCACACACTAACCTCCTGTCCCTCAATGCATCTGATAGACCAGCTCCAAATTGTCAGTGTTCTGATCATTTGCACAATTCAGCACAATATTCAGAAATGCTTTCATTTTTGCTCCAATTCTGATTGTGAAATTTAATTCTTTCAGCAATGATCAGTGGTTTTGGGTTTAAATGCTGTTGGAGAGTGTCTAATATTTGCTTGAACATTTTGTCAGCTGGCCTTTCAGGGGTTAACAAGCTCCGTAGCTGCCGTATGTTTTTGCTCCCATAATATTGAGTAAGACGCTGGCTTTCTTTTCATCCTTAACATCATTAGCCTCACAATATAACTCCACTCTTTCAATGTAATTTTCCCAATTGATTACAGCCACCATCAAATGTTGTAATAGTTCTAATCATTGCCACCTTTGTTATGTTAATTAAGTCCCATTCTCCCCTTATTTTCCTTCTTGACTCACGTGTCCCTTTTGCTAGCGCCACGAGCGCATTCTGTCTAGATGTGTGTGTGTGTCTGTGTGTGTGTGTCGCTCCTTTTTATCTCCCTTCTGGAGCTGGCAGACCCTCAGTCCCTGGGGCTCAGTGCCAGCTGTGGTCTGGGCTGGATGTACTGCAGCTCCGACTGTGTCTCTTGGTCTCCCGACGTTCCCAACCCTGGTTGTGCTCACGCTTCCTTTTGGACTCTCGGCCTCGCTCTGCCTCCTTCTCCTGCTCTTTGGCTCATTCCTTGCGCTCTTCTTCTGACTGTCGTTATCAATTAAAACACAGCATCCCGATATGATGCAGGTTCATTAACCTCGTCGCCAATTTGTTCTGTATGTGGCCTGGTTACACAACAATGCCGTTAATAAAGATGTTAGAGATGGGAGCTGAGGTTCATGGTTCTTTACTGGCAGAAACCAATCTCGACACACACGTACAGATCAATACACGCCTAATAAAGCATGCTCAATATGTGCCTAATAGTGCATACAACAACATATCCCTACAACATGAAGTAGTCCCTTATTATATTGTAGGCCATACAGTACACTGTCCTTTCAAGATTTACCTTTCATTTATTTTTTTCTACATCACAATTCCATGTGGCTTGTAGTTTCTGCATCATGCAATCATTATTCTCTACTCTCTGTGCACTTACATATAAGTATTTTAAACAATCATGGGCTTTTTCATTAATTCTTAGTTTGAACGATGACTATACTGTTTCATGTTCTATCTAACATTCTCAGTTATTTCTGCATCTTACTTCTCTTATTGCTGGTGCCCATTTTCTTGAAAATGTTAATTAGCACTCCTCAGCTGCTTTAATGAATTCAATTGACCCTGTTGGCCATCTACTCAACTACTTGAACAGATCTTTTCTGACCTAGACTTGGTCCCAATGTCCATGAATATGAAAATCATCTCCCTGCACCTTAGGCCACAAATTCATCAGCTTTTTCCATTTAATTATATCTTTACTCGTGAATGGAATGAGGAACAATGTAGAAATTATTACATTGATGTCTACAATCTAATTTCTTCCCTATATGCTGAAACTTCTTTCTCCCTGAGATGTTGGTTCTGTTGTTATTAGGACTTTACATTCCATATCATTATCCTGCATCCTCCCTGCAGACTCTTCATACTTGCACCAAGGAGGAAGTAGGCCAGGATTGTTTCCAAGTCATCTACAGGAATGTATTTATGATGTTTGCTGAATTCTCTCATCCAGTATTTTGGATTATGATGCAGTGCTCCAGACTACATGCCTTGAATATAACACCATCCCAACCAATCCCAAATGCTACCAATTTGAGTATGGCCTGCACTCTGATGATTCCTTCCCTTTTCCCTGAACATCCATCTCTTACGCTGTAGCCCTGGGGTAGGCACCTTCAGGAGGCTTTCAGCCTGCTTTATCTTCTGCAGTGGTTCCAGCTGCCCTTCAAACTTAGACACCCTGTGCCTGAGGTCAAAAGCTAGAAGCACCTTCTCAAGAAGTGTCACAAGGTTCCTATATGGTATAGAAAATGCAAGCAATACAGATTCCCATTCTGCTCAATTTAAATTCTGTTTCATAGTTTTCATATTCATCAAAATTAAATCAAATCAAATCAAGTTCAAATCAAACTTTAAATAAGTTCAAATGCTACATGGCTACAGCTAAATAAGACAACGTTCATCTAGTTTATCACATGCAAAAACTTATGATACACATTTCTAGGTATCATATTATATCCCATACTTATTTTTAACTAAAATCATGTAATTTTGTTACTTTGGTAATAAGCCCATGTTATCTTTAAGCATATCATTTCATTTGCCCGGAATAAGCCCAGGAATCTTTTGTATGTTAAGTATAGTAATGAAGTATAATTCCTATTGGAATAAAGTCAAGATTTATTTATTGTACTAAGATACCAACTCCTGATTCATCATTTAAGAAGAATCATTCTATAAATACCATAGGGATGAGTAGCACAGTGTGTTCTAAGGAACAGAAAATGTTCTTTTTTCTACAAGTGCCTTTTCTGTTTTAGGACTACTTTGAAAATCAATATCATAGAAGCATTATTGGCAAAGACCAGCATTTATTTCTCTTTGTAATTTCCTTTGAGAAAGTGGGAGTGAGTCACCCTTTGAACTATCACTTTCCTTCTAGTAAAGGAACTCACACAGAATACCCGGATTTAAATCTAATGAAAATGGAGTAATGGTGATTTGTTTTCAATTTAGGATTATTTGTGACCTGAAGGGAACCTACAGGTGAAGGCATTCCGTGTACCTGCTGCCTTTCCTTATGAGATGGAAGGAAGCCATTCTGACTATCGGGTCAGTGCCAGTTCTCATCAGTCCCATTCCGTCTGCCTTATTTTCACCTTTATGTCTATCAATTTGCCTCTAATTATCCCTGCCATCCACTTCCGCTAAGGGTAATTTACATTATCACCTTAACCCATCAACTAAAACATCATTGGGATATTGTAGGAAACCAGAATACCAGAGCCATCTGGTCAAAAGAGGAACATGTAAATTCCAGTTGCTCAGAACCAATGATTGGGACGAACCTTGAGTTGTTGAGCAGGGAAGCAGCAGCAGTACTCTTTTCACTACTGTACCACATTTTTCCTGGTTTGGGGGGGTTCTGACATGGTAGACCACACAAATAAGTGCACTGCATTTGTAGCAGGAAAATCTTGCAATGGAGAAGCACAATATCTGCACAGGGTTACATCAGTTCAGTGTACAGTTCCTCAACCTTTCAGTAAGTGCCATTATCCAAGTTCATGCTTGGGCATACTAAACTTATCTACTTACCGAGTCTCTGCCTGGCTATGTCATGAAGAAGGTAGTTGCTTTCTTAATAGCCTAAACTCAATCCTCTTGGTATCAACACAGTTAAGGATCCTGCAGTTGGTAATTTTTTTGTCACTTGATGTGCATTATAAGACTATTGGAGGTGGATTTAGTCAAGCTGCTGAAGATAATGACAGAAATACATTGACGACTGAAATCCACCCACGTAGAATAGTGGTAATGACTACATCCTTATAAATTTGCAGTGTTGTTGTCAAGTTGATCCCGCGTTGCTTCCAGACATGCTTTTTTTCAATCCTTTGTATGAAGAACTGGTGCTCTTGATGTGACAGAGCATTTCACTCTGTATTAGAACATCATTTGACAACCTGCAAGTGCACCAATTGATAACATTCAGTGTAGTATTGCCAATAATTATTTGGCTTGGTGTCATACTTCTTTGAGACTGGCTGAGAGATGATGTTTTGTGTTTCCTCAGATGATGATAAGGTTGCGGCCCTTTAATGCTCTGCCAAGCTTGTTGATAATGAATGGCAGACCAATATGAGTGCACATCTCTAGGGTGCAGTTATCTAAAAACTGAAGCTCAGTTATGAATTTCTCTGTAATCTTTTCTTTTCAAATTGATAAGCTTTTTGAGATGTGTGGATACATATATTAATATTGGGCCTCTTTTGTCATGAAGCTTAGCCTGAACTGAAGCACTAGCTGCAAGCACAGATTGAGGCTTAGATCTACCGGTGGTGGTGAATGTTTATTTACATTGTGAGTCTTGTGCAAAATGTGGATGGATCTCACAAACTAAGAATCTGCAGATGCTGGAAATCCAGAATGAAACCAGAAAATGCTGCAAAGAGTCAAAGTCAAACTACACTAGTGGAAAAGAGAAACATTGTTCACTCCTTAAATCAATGATCTTTCATCGGGATTAGGAAAAGTTAGAATTCAAGCATCCATACTCGACCTTGTTTCAGATATATTTGGGATTTTTAACAGTTCTAGTCATCACAATGCAGAATCAATGTGGGAGTGCTTAGAAGATTTCAGAAGAGATTCACCAGGATATTGCCTAAAATGAATGACTTTAGTTAGGAGAAATGGGATAGGCTGGGATGGATCTCACTGGAGCAAAAGAGACTGATAGGTGACTTTATAGAGGTATATAAAATTTTGAGGGGCATAGATAGGATAGATAGGCACAGTTTTTTTTCCTCAAGGGTAGGGTTTTCTAAAATTTTAAAAGGGGAAATACATAATAGAGCTCTGAGGGACAAGTTTTTCAAACATTATATTGAACAAACTGGCAGGGAAGTTAATGGAAGCAGGTATAATCATGATGTTTAACAAGCATTTGGACAGCTACGTGGATTGGAAAAGAATAGGCCAAATGCAGGGAAATGGATCAGCATAGGTAGACATTGCCATTGGCATGAATAAGTTGGTCTGAAGGGCTTGATTCCATGCTGTATAGTTCCGTGACTCTTCCATGACAAGGATAATATTCCCTTTGTCTTTGTCTTCCATCCCACCAGACTCCACATTGAACTGATTGCTTTCCATATTTCTGATAGTGTTCCATGTGATGCTTCCACCAGATGCATTTTTCCCTGCACTCCCTATTCGGGATTCTGAAAGGACCATTCCCTTAACAGCCCCATTTTACTCTTCAGCCTCCATCAACACTTATTGCTCTTCAACCCCATGAGATGTAACACTTAAACTTTTCTCTTTATTTCCCACCTTAACCTTCTCCTCACTCTCTGCTTAACCCCTTCTATTCAGAAATCCTCAGTTTTAAATTTACACCCTCTTTAATCCGGCATTAATACATTTTGTACAGTTCAATCTCTCTTGGTTCTCACTCTATCAAGGCATTCTCTTTATTCTCTCCACTGATCCCTCTTGACTGCAAGTTAAACATTTGATTTCAGTTTTTGGTTCTGCTGAAAGGATAATGAACTGATATGTTACCTGATGGCTAATTTCAATCTGCACACAAACTCAGACAATAATGTTTATAGAGCAGACTATCAAACACAAGACTTGGTATAAACAACACAAACAAAATGCTGGAGGAACTCAGCAGGCCAGATAGCATTTCTGTGGTTAATAAGGCATATGGTGCATTGGTCTTCATCAATCCTGGGATTGAGTTTAAGAGCCGAGAGGTTTTGAGCTGACACCCTTCAGCAGGTTGAAATGTCGAATGTACTCTTTTCCATAGATGATGCCTGGCCTGCTGAGTTCCTCCAGTATTTTGTGTGTGTTACTTGGATTTCCAGCATCTGCAGATTTTCTCCTGTTTGTGCTCGGTATAAACAATCTACAGTTGCTATTATCATTTCTCTTAAAATCAGCTGACGATGAAAATCATCTCAGTGAAAGAGCAAAATGCCGCAATATTTTATTGTCCTTTTTCTGGACTAATGTCTAAGATACGTTGAAGCAGCAGATTGATATGCACCTTAAAATATTTTACAACACATAAAAAATAGCAAAGCTCCACAATATTTGCTGGAGTTGCTCTTCTTTCCATTCTATTCACAGAAGGTAATAATTTAGGTTTCGTTGAGCAGTGGCACTTCTCCAGATGTCAGGCTGATCACTGAGAGTCATATTGCTAAACATGTACTTCACCACAGAGATCCAATCTGGTTCTCGCGTTTTACCTGTCCAAATTACTTTAATCATAGAATCATAAAAATCGTTTGATGCAGAAGGAAGCCATTTGCTCCATTTTATCCATGCTGATTGAGAAGAGCTCTCCAGCCTAATTTCACTTCCCAGCATTTGCACTACATTATAGATTACTAGAATCAGAATCATGTTTCTTACCACTGGGCCTGGATGAAAGGAGCGAAAAACAAGGAGCTCGTAGGATGGGGCAAGAGGCAGAACAAGCCTCTTGTTGGATTTGGAGTAGGCGAGAGGAGGGAAGCTGGAAGCCAGGAGCAGATGGGCAGTGATTTGGCCACAACTGCCGGCCCACCAACTGGATAGTGTTGTGGTTAAGGATTGAAACACTCTGTGAAGGTTGGGAACCATCTGATGACATCTGCTCCTGGCTGAAGGCTACGGTTACCTCATACAGTAACTGCAGAATGCACCCTAACAGGTGTATGTAACAAATAATCTCTGGTTCTTACCAGTGGCTTCCAGGAAAGACTGGATGGCAACCGAGGAAGGTCGGTGATGCTGGAGAGACAGCTGACCTCCAGGAAAGACTGGCATGGGCTCACAAGGCTAGCAACCTCGTGGGCAGCACTCGCAAGAGGGCACCACTCAAGTTACGATTGAACAGGAAGAGCAATACATGTTTCCCCTGCTATCCGAAGGTAGAGCGTTCCTATGAAACCATTTGTAAGCCAAAATGTTGTAAAGTGAAGAAGCAATTACCATTAATTTATATGTGAAAAATTTTTGAGTGTTCCCAGACCCAAAAAATAACCTACCAAATTATACCGAGGAACAAATTAAAAATTAAAATAACAGAAACATATAGTAAAAGCAGGAATGATATGATAAATATAGTCTATATAAAGTAGAAATATTGTATGTACAGTGTAGTTTCACTTATCAGAATCAGGAAGAGCGAGCCAAAATCGATTTGGAGAAAAAAAATCAGCACATACACACATGCGCATGTATATGCACACACAAGGCTTCACGGTAATGGTAGTCTTTCTTGGGGTAAACACATATATAAAGTGGGCATCTTTTTTCTGTAAAGGAGAAGATCCTCTTTGGTTAACGAAAACAGGTACTAATGTAGGTCTTTCGTAACAGCAAGCTGTCGTAAAGTGAACGTTCAAAAAATGGGGGCCACCTGTAACCCCAGAGTCTCCCAAGAGAGGGTGAGGATGAGAGACTCAATGGGATGGACATACTGGTAACGGCCAGGACAGGAAACATGACTACGAGGAAGCTAAAGCAAACAACACTGACCGGAGAGGAATTCACGGTAAGGTGTCATTGCGGAAAAGTCTGTAAAAACAACAGAGGGCTCAAGACACACCAGAGCATGTCTAGATGTGGATCAATAGTGACCCAAGTGTAGCGCATGGACTTAGTATCCGGTGAGATGAAGGAGAATGTCAGCCAGGAAGCACCCCACAGAGCTGAAGATCTCTCCGCACCTGAGTCACCTCAGCACCAAACAACAGACCAAGTGAGTTTCCCTTCGGCTACCCCAATCCATTCATCAAGGAAAGACAGGATCAAAAGGCCTAGATCGTTAGACAATGTCACCTGGATGCAGTTTGATGATGATCTAGACGGCATCCTGGAAACTGCCTTACCAGGCCCAGTACACAGAAAGATTAACTCACTCACAGCCATAGCGTACAATCTAGCTAAGGAATGATTTGGCCTGATGGAGTGCAGAAGTCAGCTCGAGTTACCATGGCAACCAAATAGGAGGGAAAGGGAGGTTCGTTGCTTGAGAGGTGAATTAAAGACGCTCAACAAGAGGTTTAAAACCAGCTCACAGGCCGAAAAAGAATGTATCAAGGACTTAGCCAGCATGCTGCAGGAACAGCTGTGTGAACTCCAGAGGGCGGAACATCGTCGATAGCAAAGAAGGAAGAAAGAGAAGAGGTGAGCGCAGTTTGTGAGAGATCCATTCAGCTTCACTAGGGCTCTTCTCGGCTGACCAAAATCTGGTATACCATCCAGCTCGAAGCCAGAGGTAGAGGAGTTCCTGCGGGAGACATACAGCGACCCATGGAGGGGTCAGGGTCTAAGAACCAATCGGGCTGTGTGTAGACCGGAAAAACCATCAGATGAGCTGAATGTGAAGGAGCCTACATGGCAGGAAATCCAGAACATCATCCAGAAAGCTAAAGCATCAGCTGCCCCAGACCCAAGCGGCATACCTTATAAGGTCTATAAGAAATGTCCAAAGCTCCTTTGGAGGCTGTGGAAGGTCTTGAGAAAGATCTGGGCCAAAGGTACTATTCCATCAAGTTGGAAACTGGCAGAGAGATGCTTTATTACAAAGGAAGAGGATTCTTCCACAGCTGCCCAGTTTAGGACAATTTCTCTCCTGGATGTGGAATGTAAGATTTTCTTTTCTGTGCTTGCAAGAAGGCTGACTTCTTACATGATGCAGAACCGCTATATCAACACATCCATCCAGAAAGGCGGCATTCCAGGCTTTTCGGGATGTCCGGAACACTCCTCAATGATTAGCCATTTGATCCGTGAGGCCAAGCAGAAAAAAGGTGACCTAACAGTTGTCTGGTTAGACCTCGCGAACGCCTACGGGTCTATTCCACATGACCTCATCCTAGAAGGACTTGACCACTACTACATCCCAGTGGCTATTCGAGACATGATCACCCAGGAGGATTCATACGCAGATTTACATCAGCCCATTTCACAACTAGTTGGCAGGACCTCCAGAAGAGGATTCCAACAGGGTGCACCATCTCCCCCACCCTATTTATTGTGGGAGTGAACCTCCTAATGTCAGCAGTAGAAGACGTAACCTGCAGCCCGACGCTGGAATCAGGCATTGCCCAGCCGGTTCTATAAGGGTTCATGGACGACATCACTGTAACAATTGTGCCACATGTCCAGGGAAGATGGGTATTGGAAACCCTGGACAATGTAGCCATTTGGGTGAGGATGTCCTTCAAGGTCAAGAAGTTCAGGTGTATGGTGATCAGGAAAGGCAAAGTAACTAGCAAGTTTAGCCTCCAAGTTCAGGGTGAGGTCATCCCTTCCATTGAAGATAACCTGATAAAATGCTCGGGGAAGTGGTTTAATATGTCACTGACAGGTGGGGCCAATGTCACCAATGCTATGAAGCAGACAGACGAATGGCTGAAGATCGATAAATCTGGGCTTCCCGGTAAATTCAAGACCTGGCTGTACCAATACGGCCTTCTGCCCAGGCTTCTCTAGTTCTTCACACTTTACGAGTTCCCCGTGACTGCCGTAGAGGGCATCGACAGGAAAACCAACAAGCACCTGCGGAGATGGTTAGGTGTTCCCCCAAACTTCTCTTCAGTGGGCCTCTATACTCGATCTGGGTGTGATGAACTACATATACCTGTCTGGACACGCCCCCCCCCCCCCACTGACTGCTCCTGTGGCTCCTCCCACAGACCCCGGTATAAAGGCGATTGGAGGCACAGCCCTTTCCTCAGTCTCCAGGATGTTGTGTGGTGGTCGCTTGCTGCTTGTTCTTTCTTCCAGCCAATATAAGCCTATATCTCGCCTCACGTCTCCGAGAGTTATTGATGGTGCATCACTGGGAAATTGCAGCTTCCCCTGTCCTCTGTTGTGGAGGAATTCAAGGTGGCTAAATGCAGAGCTTATTAAGCTTGAGAGATTCCAATGACGACCTGGTAAATCAAGCAGGGGTTACAACCAGATCTGAGCACAAGTGGGCAGCCAACGCAGCAGTAGAGCAGGCAGTGTGTTCTCTGAAGCTGCGAGATATCATCGGCAACCCCGCGTCGGGCGGCAAGGCCTCAGTTCCGTTCACTTCCAGCATTGAGGAAACACAAGCATAAGGAACAGGCGTGACATGGTACAGGCAGAAGTACGGATCTGTGAGGAAGAGAAGCAGATGTCAAATGCAGTGAAACAAGTGTCCCAGGGTGCCTGGACAAAATGGGATTTGCCCAAGCGCAAGATCTCATGAGCAGAGTTAAGGAGACTGGAGCCCTTCTGTATTTCCTTCCTCCTGCAATCCGTGTATGACACCCTTCCTTCGCCATTACATCTGTACAGATGGGGGATGAGTGAGGACCCGAACTGTAAGCTCTGTGGGACACTGGCTCATATACTGTCTGGGTGTAAAACAGCTCTAATTCAAGGGCGGTATAGGTGGCACCATGATAAGGTGCTGCTGGCTCTTGCTGACACACGAGAGCGAGAGATGCAACAAGAGGACAGCTGGCACAGATTTGAGGAAGGCCATCACCTTCATCAAAGAGGGAGCCAGGCCTTTCGTAACCCAACAACCAAAGCCAAATCTGCTACTTCTGGCCAGGTCCTGGGAGATGAGGTTCATGTGGGAAGGAGGCTGCAGTTCCCAGGGGTGGTGCACACTACTCTCTGCCCGGGAAGGTTGGGAACCACCTGATGACATCTGCTCCTGGCTGAAGGCCACGGTTACCTCATACGGTATCTGGAGAATGCACCCTATCAGATGTACATAACAAATATGATCTGAAATTTATTCTTTTTGAAACATTTTTATAATATTGAGGTATATGGAGGAATTTAAGATGGAGGGTTATATAGGAGGCAGGGTTTAAGGGTCGGCATAACATTGTGGGCCGAAGGGCCTGTACTGTGCTCTATTGTTCTATGTTCTATGTTCTAATATTTAAGTTAATTTCCTGGTACTTTTAAAATGTGATGAGGCTTTGCACATTTAACATCCTTCCAAGAGCAATTTCTAACTGCACTCCATATTCTTAGTAAAAGAAAGCATAACCTTCTAATGCTTCTACCAATTACTTAAATCCATGGCCCCTAAACATTCCACAATTCTGTATATTTATCTCAGCCTCCTAATTTTATATAGCACAGTTAACTCTCCCATTTACACGTTCTGTTCCAAAGAAAAGAACCACAAATTATCCAATATTTTCACATAGCTCAAAATTTTAGAATTTTAAGCCCATGAGAGCATAATTAGGACTTCCAACCCATTGAGACTGCTCCACAATTTCATCATGTCTGATTTATCATCCTTCTCAATTCCGTTCTCATGCCTCCTCCCTGTAGCTTTTGACACCCTGACTAATCAACCTGTGTTTCAAATATACTCAAAAACCTGGCCTTCACAGCAGTAAATTCCACAGATTCACTACCCTCTGGCTGAAGAAATTCCTCTTCATCTATATTCTAAATGGGCGTTTCAGACGTGATAGAGGGGGAGGGATGAAAGGGGGAGGAGTGGCATTACTATATAACCATATAACAATCACAGCACGGAAACAGGCCATCTCGGCCCTCCTAGTCCATGCCGAACCCTTAATCTCACCTAGTCCCACCTATCCACACTTAGCCCATAACCCTCCACTCCTTTCCTGTCCATATACCTATCCAATTTTACCTTAAATGACACAACTGAACTGGTCTCTACTACTTCTACAGGAAGCTCATTCCACACAGCTATCACTCTCTGAGTAAAGAAATACCCCCTCGTGTTTCCCTTAAACTTCTGCCCCCTAACTCTCAAATCATGTCCTCTCGTTTGAATCTCCCCTACTCTCAATGGAAACAGCCTATTCACGTCAACTCTATCTATCCCTCTCAAAATTTTAAATACCTCGATCAAATCCCCCCTCAACCTTCTACGCTCCAATGAATAGAGACCTAACTTGTTCAACTTTTCTCTGTAACTTAAGTGCTGAACAGGTAACATCCTAGTAAATCTTCTCTGCACTCTCTCTAATTTATTGATATCTTTCCTATAATTCGGTGACCAGAACTGTACACAATATTCCAAATTTGGCCTTACCAATGTCTTGTACAATTTTAACATTACATCCCAACTTCTGTACTCAATGCTCTGATTTATAAAGGCCAGCGTTCCAAAAGCCTTCTTCACCACCCTATCTACATGAGACTCCACCTTCAGGGAACTATGCACGGTTATTCCTAGTCAGGGAAAATATCACAGCTGTGCATAGACAGGACAGCCCGGAGGGCTCGTCTACAGAGGCCATATGGATGGAGCTGAGGAACGAGAAAGATGTGACCACACTAATAGGGTTGTATTATAGATTGCTCAATAGTCAGAGAGAATTGGAGGTGCAAATATGTAGAGAGATAGCAGACCGATTAAGAAATAGGAAGTTGTAATAGTAGGGGATTTTAATTTTCCACATATTGACTGGGACTCCCACATTGTGAAAGGACTAGATGGCTTGGAGCTTGTCAACTGTGTTCAGGAAAGTTTTCGAAATCAATATATAGAGGTACCTATGAGAGAGGATGTAATACTTGATCTCCTATTAGGGAACCAGACCTGTCAGGTGACAGAAGTATGTGTAGGCAAACAGTTTGGGTCCAGTGACCATAATGTCATTAGTTTCAAGTTAGTTATTGATAAGTATAGGTCTGGTCGTCAAGTTGAGGTTCTAAATTGGAGAAGGGCCAATTTTGTGGAAATGAGAAAGGATCTAGGAAGAGTGGATTGGGATAAGTTGTTTTCTGGCAAGGATGTGTTCAGAAAGTGGAAGGCCTTCAAATGCAAAATTTTGAGAGTGCAGAGTTTGCATGTTCCTGCCAGAATTAAAGGCAAAGTTAAAGGCATAGGGAACCTTGGTTTTCAAGGGATATTGGCAATCTAGTTAAGAAAAAGAGAGAGGTGTATGGCAGGTAGAGGCAACAAGGAACAAATAAGGTACTTGAAGAGTATAGAAAATACTAAAGACAGAAATCAGGAAGGCAAAAAGACATGAGGTTGCCTTGGCAGATAACGTGAAAGCAAACCTGAAGGGTTTCTACAAGTATATTAAGAGTAAAAGGATAGTAAAGGACAAAATTGGTCCCCTAGAAGATCAGAGTGGTCATCTATGCGTGGAGCTCCACGAGATGGGAGAGATCTTAAACAGTTTTTTTGCATCATTATTTACTCAGGAAACTGGAATAGCATATATGGAAGGAAGAGAAACAAGCAGCAGAGTCATGGAACATATAGAGATTAAAGAGGAGGAGGTGCTTGCTGCCTTACAGTGAACAAAGGTAGATAAAACCCCCAGACCTGACATGATATTTCCTTGGACCCTGAGAGAGACTAACATAGAAATTGCGGGGGCCCTGGCAGAAAGATTTTAAATGTCCTTAGTCACAGGTGCAGTGTCGGAGGATCGGAGCGCAGCTTATGTTGTTCCGTTGTTTAAAAAAAGGCTCCAAAAGTAAACCAGGTAATTACAGGCTGGTGATCCTGACATCAGTAGAAGGTAAATTATTGGAAGGTGTTCTGAGAGATTGAATATACAAGTATTTGGACAGCCAAGGGCTGATTAAGAATAGTCAACA
The DNA here is from genome assembly GCF_030144855.1 of Hypanus sabinus. Lineage (NCBI taxonomy): Eukaryota > Metazoa > Chordata > Chondrichthyes > Myliobatiformes > Dasyatidae > Hypanus > Hypanus sabinus. The sequence goes on from NC_082706.1 coordinate 160,535,749, forward strand.
TGGCTTTGTGTGTGGTAGACCATGTTTAATGAATCTTGTAGAGTTTTTTGAGGAGACTACCAAGAAAGTAGATGAAGGAAAGGTCTGTGGATGTTGTCAACATGGAATTTAGTAAGGCCTTTGACAAGGTCCCACATGGGAGGTTAGTTCAGAAGGTTCAGACTCTAGGTATCCATAGAGAGGTTGTAAACTAGATTCAAAATTGGCTGTGTGGGAGAAGACAGAGAGTGATAGTGGATGACTGCTTCTCAGACTGGAGGACTAGTGGTATGCCTTAGGGATCTGTGCTGGGACCATTGTTGTTTGTTGTCTATATCAATGATCTAGATGATAATGTGGTTAATTGGATCAGCAAGTTTGCTGATGACACTAAGATTGGAGGCATTGTGGACAGCGAGAAAGGCTTTCAAAGCTTGCAGAGGGAACTGGTAAAACTGGGAAAATGGGCCAGAAAATGGCAGATGGAATTTAATGCAGACAAGAGTTGCATTTTGGAAGGACAAATCAAGGTAGGACATGCACAGTAAAAGTAGGACACTGAGGAGTGCGGAGGAACAAAGGGATCTGGGAGTTCAGATGCATAATTCCCTGAAAGTGACATCACAGGTAGACAGGGTTGTAAAGAAGGCTTTTGGCATCCTGGCATTCATAAATCAGAGTGTTGAGTATAGGATTTGGGATGTTCTGGTGAGGTTGTATAAGACATTGGTGGGGCCAAATCTGGAGTATTGTGCGCAGTTCTGGTCATCTAACTGTAGGAAGGTTATCAGTAAGATTGAAAGAATGCAGAGAAGATTTACTAGGATGCTGCCGGTCTTCAGGAGTTAAGTTAAAGGGAAAGGTTGAACAGGCTAGGACTTTATTCCTTGGAGCGTAGAAGAATGAGGGGGGATTTGATAGAGGTTTACAAAATTATGAAGGGTGTAGATAGAGTAAATGTGATTAGGCTCTTTCCACTTAGATTAGGAGAGATAAATATGAGAGGATGTGGCTTTAGGGTGAAAGGAGAAAGGTTTAGGGAAATATTAGGGGGAACTTCTTCACTCAGAGTGGTGGGAGTATGGAATGAGCTGCCATCTGATGTAAATGTGGCATACTCTTAAGTTTTAAAAATAAGTTGGATAAAAACATGAATGGGAGAGGTCTGAAGGGTTATGGACTAGGTGTACGTCAATGGGACTAGTGGAATAAAGTTTCAACACAGACTAGAAGGGGCGAATGGCCTGTTTTCTGTGCTGTAGTGTTCTATGGTTGTAGTCTGAGGCTGTGCCCTCTGATCCTAGACTGATCCACGAAGGAAACTTCCTCTCCACATCCCCTCTATCTAGAACTTTTATTGTTTGATACGTTTCAAAGAGATCCCCTCATTCTTCTCATCTCCAGCAAATACAGGTCCAGAACCATTGAATACTCCTCATATATTAACCCTTTCATTCCCAGAATCGTTCTTGTGAACTTCCTCTGGAATCTTTCCAATGCCAGCACATCTTTTCTTTGATAAATAGCCCAAAAATACTCACAATACTCTAACTGTGGTCAGATTAATGCCTTTTAAAGCTTCAGCATTACACTTTTGATCTTATATTCCAGTCTTCTCAAAATGAATGCCAGCATTGTATTTCCCTTCCTTACCACCGCTTCAACAAACAGAACACAGAACAGTAGCCTGCAAATTATCCTTTAGGGAATCGTACACAAGGACTCCCTTTGCAGCTCAGATTTTTGTATTTTCTCCACTTTGAAATTAGTCATCATACAAAAGAGCACGACACAGATTTCCCTACACTATATTCCATCTGCCTCTTCTTTGCCCATTCTCCCAATCTGTCTACGTCCTTCTGCTGACTCCCTGTTTCCTCAACACTACTCGCCCATCTTCCTATCAACTGCAAACCTTGTTACGGATTTGTCAGGCAAGATTTTCCCTTAAGGGAACCATGCCGACTTTGGCCTATTTTATCATGTGCCTCCAAGTAGCATGAAATCACATCCTTAACAATCGACTCCAATATCTTTCTGAGCACAGAGTTCATGACTGGTTTATAACTTCCTTTCTCCTGCCTCCCTCCCTTCTTATTGAGTGGAGTGATATTTGTAACTTTCCAGTCCTCCGGAACCATTCCAGAATCTAGTGAGTCTTAAAAGATCATTTCTAATGCCTCCACAATGTCTTCATCTATCTCTTCCAGAATCCTGGGGTGTGGTTTATCTGGTCCAGTGATTCATGTATCTTTAAACTTTTCATCTTCCCAAGCTTCTTCCCATACGTATCTATAGTAAAAGCAACAACACTTACTTCTGCCCACTGAGACTCTCAAATTCCTGGCATACTGTTAGTGTCTTCCATAGTGAAGACTGATGCAAAATACCGAATAGGTTCCTCTGCTATTTCTTTGTCTCCCTTTACTATCTCTCCAACATCATTTTCCAACAGTCCGCTGTCTACTCTCACTTCTCTTTTACTCTCAATAGATTGGAAAAAACTTTTATTATCCTTTTATTTTTATTAGCTGTTTTCCCTTTATATTTCATCTTTTCTCACTTTGTAACTCATTAGTTGCCTTCTGTTGTTTTTTTAAAAAGGTTCCCAATCCTCTAATTTCCTACTATTTTTGCTATATTATATACCCTCTCTTTAGCTTTTACACTGCCTTTGACTTCCTTTGTCAGTCACAGTTGCTTCATCCTCTCTTTAGAATACAGTTTCATATTTGGGATGTATCTATTCGGCACCTTCTGAATTGTCCCCAGAAACTCCTGCCATTGTTGTCTGCCATCATTCCCACTAGCGTCCCCTTCCAACCAACTTTGGCCAGCTCCTTTCTCATATCTCTGTAATTGGCTTTACTCCTCCATAAAACTGATACATCTGGCTTCATCCTCTCCTTCTTAAACTACAGTGTGAATTGTATCATGTTATGATCATTGCTTCCTAAGGGATCCTATACCTTCAGCTTCCTAATCAAATCATTACACAACAAGCTATTCTAAAATGCTATCTTGTAGGCATTCTACAAATTCTCTCTCTTGGGATCCAGTACCAACCTGATTTTCCAAATCTACCTGCATATTAAAAACCCCCATAACATTGCCCTTTTTACATTCCTTTTCAATGGTGCCTAGCGGTTACTCCTTTGCTTGCTTCTTTGGAAATAGTTCAATTTCTATCTTTCCTATCTCTATTTTTCGCTTTCAGGGTTCTTTTGAAGACCCTGACCTAGAGTTACACATGACTACCGTTCTTTGTGGGAATAGGACCCGCTCTCGGGCTCTCACGACAGGACGTCATTTGGCACACCAAGTACACAGCCTAAGAGCTTTGCTCACCTTTAGAGGTCCAAGATTTTGTGGCTCTGGAGATGGGGGGAGGGGGAATCGGAGGTTGGTGTCTAGGCAGGAGTTTGGTGTGTCATTGTGGGAGTCAGAAGATCTAAGTCTGTGTACCCAGAGACACAAGATCTTTGGGCACAGAGCTCGGAAAAAGCGCTGCAACAGATTTTTAACATCATAAACCAATGAGTTGTTTGTCATGTCTCCCCTCTCGCTATGAAATGCAGTCACCTCTTTCCCCCTTATTAGGGAGAGAGAGAGCCTGTGGTATGTCAAATACCGGGTGAATGAGTAGTCTTTGGAGTACTGCAAGTCTGTGTCTTTGCTGTTGCTTCGCTTACGCTTGAGTGCTCAGTGGCGGGTGCTGATGTTTTTTTTTGCTGGTTCGGAGGGGGATCATTGCTTGCCTCCGCTTACATACGGGAGGGAGGAGAGCTGGGAGGGACTTTGGGGTTCTAACATTTAACTGTCGTCCATTCTTTGGGGGCACTCCTCTGTTTTCATGGATGGTTGTGAAGAAAAAGCATTTCAGTATGCATATTGTATACATTTCTCCAACATTAAATTTACCTTTGAAACCTTTTCTTTTTCCTACTGTAATTTGTATCCCACATTCTGGCTACTATTTGGAGGTCTGTGGATGTTAAGCTCCCAACTACAATCCTCTTTCAGCCACAACTCAATGATGCCCACAACATCATACCTGCACCAAGAACATCTTCCTTATTCCATATACTGGGTGCATTCATATATAACATATTCAGCCAGTATTGCTCACCTTTTTCTGTTTTGTCCCATGTTACAACTCATCCCACTGACCACAATTTTGCCCTATCATCCACCTGTCCCTTCTTACAGTCTCACCACACTCTGGATCTAGTTATATACCAACTGCCCCATCCTCAGCCCTATCATTCTGGTTCCCTTGCACTCCTTCAGTACAAGCATATATTTTCTGTAATGTGACATACAGATTTGTACACAGTAGCCCACCTTTGGCTAATCTTATCTTTATATTTATCATTTACAAATAAAAGAATGAATCATTGTGTTTAACGGTCTTTTTTTTATCTGTTTGCCACTTTCAGTGACTTCTGGACATGCTATCATCATTTATATTCTTAAGTGCATGAAGTTGCTCGTAGATATCCTTGAGAATTTCAAAGTTGCTAAATAAGTGCATATTTTTTGGAAGGAACTTGCAACACTCCATTTGGACTGCCATCCCCAACTTTGTCAACAGCTTTGCTTACATTTTGGTGGTTTTGTGGTTTGGCAAACTAATCTCCATTTGGTAGAGGCTGAACCTCAGCTTTCAGAAACCTCCTTGCATCTCCTCATATCATCATTCAACATCAGGCCATCTTTCCCCAGCCACTTACCTTATTTTCTCAAGTGATCTTCCCTCCAGAACTTTTAGCCTTATAATCTCCACAATTCACACCTTGCTTCTTCCTGCTAGTCAAGATCCACGAGTAAGACTTTCCAGGTAAATTCATTGTTACAGGCTGCACTTGATCTCCTAATATTTCCTATTTCAGTCTGTGATACACATAATGCCCTCAGCCATTTTGGCTATTTCCAGCTTTCTTATTCTAGTCAGTTCAAATTCTCCATCAACCTCTAATTTCTGTATACCTTCATCTCTCACCAAGGTGGTATGAGGGCACTTCATATCTTCTTTCAATTGAGGCCCAACAAATTCCCTCCAACAACACACCCTTTCTCCTGACCAAACTCATTCTTACATTGAACAATTTGTCTTACAATTCTATTCCATGTTTCCAAGTCAAAACTATATCTATACAAACTGATGCCTATTTTGTTAGCTTTGTAAATAGTCTCTGTTTTTGTCCTGTTCAAGCCTCCTCCACCACCTTTTTCCATTAGGTTGATGATTGTATTGCTGTTGCTTCCTGCATTTGAAAAAAAGTCATTACCTTTGCTGCTGACTTTCATCCTGTTTTCAATTTAACACCATCTATATCTGACGAGCAATTTCTTTGGGCATATCTACCCCCATCTCAGGAGATAGGTTACAAGCTTACAGCCTCTCACAGCTATCGCCACTATACCTCCTCCCATCCCATTTTCTGTAAAGTCTCCATTCCACAGAACCATAGAGCATTACAGCACAGAACAGGCCCTTTGGCCCTTCTTGGCTGAGCAGAACCATTTATTGCCTAGTCCCACTGACCTGCACCTAGACCACATCCCTCCATACACCTCTCATCCATGTACCTGTCCAAGTTTTTCTTAAATGTTGAAAGTGAGCCTGCATTTACCACTTCATCTGGCAGCTCATTCCACACTCCCACCACTCTCTGTGTGAAGAATCCCCCCCCTCAATGTTCCCTTTAAACTTTTCCCTCTTCACCTTTAACCCATGAATTCTGTTTTTTTTTCTCCCCCAACCTCAGTGGAAAAAGCCTGCTAACATTCATTCTATCTATACCCATCATGATTTTATACACCTCTATCAAATCTCCCCTCATTCTTCTACGCTCCAGGGAATGAAGTCCTAACCTATTCAACCTTTCTCTGTAACTCAGTTTCTCAAGTCCTGGCAACATCCTTATAAACCTTCTCGGCAATCTTTCAACCTTATAATATCCTTCCTGTAATGAGGTGACCAAAACTGCACACAATACTCCAAATTTGGCATCGTTAATGTCTTACACAAACTCACCATGGCATTCCAACTATTACACTCAATACTTTGATTTATAAAGGCCAATGTACCAAAAGCTCTCTTTACGACCCTACCTACCTGTGATGCCACTTTTAGGGAATTATGTATCTGCATTCCCAGATCCCTCTGTTCTACTGCACTCCTCATTGTCCTACCATTTATGTTGTATGTTCTACCATGGTTTGTCCTTCCAAAGTGCAATACCTCATACTTGTCTGCATTAAACTCCATCTGCCATTTTCAGCCCATTTTTCCAGCTGGTCCACATCCCTCTGCAAGTTTTGAAAACCTTCCTCACTGTCCACTACACCTCCAATCTTTGTATCATCAGCAAATTTGCTGATCCAATTTGCCACGTTATCATCCAGATCATTGATATAGATGACAGATAACAATGGACCCAGCACTGAACCCTGTGGCACACCACTAGTCACAGGCCTCCACTCGGAGAAGCAATCCTCCACTACCGCACTCTGGCTTCTCCCATTGAGCCAATGTCTAATCCAATCTACTACCTCACCATGTATTCCTAGCCACTGAATCTTCCTAACTAACCTCCCATGGGGACCTGGTCAAAGGCCTTACTGAAGTCCATGTAGACAACGTCTACTGCCTTCCCTTCATCCCCTTTCCTTGTAACCTCCTCGAAAAACTCTAATAGATTGGTTAAACATGACCTACCACACACAAAGCCATGTTGACTCTCCTAACTAAGTCCCTGCCTATCCAAATACTTGGAGATCCTATCTCTTAGTACTCCTTCCAATAATTTACCTACTACTGATGTCAACGGAACAACTTGAGCTATCCTCCAATCCTCCAGCACCTCACCTGTAGATATCGACATTTTAAGTATATCTGCCAGGGCCCCTGCAATTTGAACACTAGTCTCCTTCAAGGTCCAAGGGAATACCTTGTCAGGTCCTGGGGATTTATCTACTCTGATTTGCCTCAAGATAGCAAGCAGCCCCTCCTCCTCTTCAATCTGTATAGGTTCCATGACCTCATTACCTGTTTGCCTTATTTCCATTGCCTCCATGCCAGTTTCCTTAGTAAACATAGAAGCAAAAAACCCATTTAAGATCTCCCCAATTTCTTTTGGTTTCATACTTAGCTTAGATACTCTGATCTTCAAGAGGACCAATTTTATCCCTGACTCTCCTTTTGCTCTTAATATACCTGGAAAAGCTCTTAGGATTATCCTTCACCTTTTCTGCCAAAGCAACCTCATATCTTCCTTTAGCCCTTCCTTAAGTATTTTTTTCGCGCTTATTAATACTCAAGCACCTTATTTGCTCCCTGTTGCCTATACTAGTTATACATCTCTCTCTTCTTCTTTATCAGAGTTCCAATATCCCTTGAGAACCAAGGTTCTTTATTCTTATTCACTTTGCCTTTAACATACAAACTCTGCACTCTCAAAATTTCTCCTTTGAAGGCCTCCCACTTACCAATCACATCCTTGCCAGAGAACAAACTGTCTCACTCCATGCTTTTTAGATCCTTTCTCATTTCTTCAAATTTGGCCTTTTTCCAGTTTAGAACCTCATTCCAAGGACCAGATCTATCTTTATCCATGATCAAGTTGAAACTAATGGTGTTATGATCATTGGAACCAAAGTGCTCCCCTACACGCACTTCCTCACCTGTCCTAACTCATTTCCTAATAGGAGATCTAATATTGCATCCGCTCTAGTTGGTACCTCTATATATTGATGTAGAAAACTTTCCTGAACACATTTTACAAACTCTAACCCGTCTAGACCTTTAACAGTATGGGAGTCCCAATCAATATGTGGAAAATTAAAATCCCCTACTATCACAGCTTTATGTTTCCTGCAGTTGTCTGCTATCTCTCGCAGATTTGCTCCTCCAATTCTCGCTGACTACTGGGTGGTCTATAATACAACCCCATTAATGTGGTCATATCTTTCCTGTTTCTCAGCTCCACCCATATGGCCTCAGTAGACAAGCCCCCTAATCTGTTCTGCCTGAGCACTGCTGGAACATTTTCCCTGACTAGCAATGCCACTCCCCACCCTTCATCCCTCTGCCTCTATCACGTCTGAAACATCTAAACCCTGGAATATTAAGCTGCCAGTCCTGCCCCTCCTGTAGCCAAGTTTCACTAATGGCTATAATGTCATAATTCCATGTGTCAATCCATGCCCTCAGCTTGTCTGCCTTTCCCACAATACTCCACAATTCCATTCTCTCATTTTTTCTTTCTCCATTGTGACTGATGATGTGATTTTCCACATGGATACAGTTGAGAAGTTTGCCTTTCCTGAACATGGTTTCACCTCAATCATAATTGGGAGGACTTTTAATCACATTTCATCTATTTCCTGCATCTCAGTTAGACCCTCTCTCTTCCCCCCAGCCAGGTCAATGATGAGGTTCCCCCTATCTTTCCTTTCCACTCCAACAACCTGCACATTGAACTGATCATTTTTCATAAATTCTGCCATTGTCAATGAGATTCCTCTAGACACTTCTTGCTGGAAAGGAAGAAGTCCTTTGCTGGGACCACTCCGTCCATGAATCATTCTTTCAGCTCCTCCACAACCACTGCCCTTCTTACGATATTTTCCATGCAACTGCGGAAGATGCATATCTGGCATTTCCCTCGTCCCATCATCTAGGATACAAACAGTCCTTTCTAATGTAACATAAATTGACTCGCTTCCTGTTTCAGGTTTCCAGCATCTGCAGTGTTTTGCTTTATTAACTTCACCCTATTTCAAGTCATTATTCACTTGTAATGCGAGCTAAGTTTCCCATATTATAAACAAATTGGTTTGAAGGCTTCATTAATTGACAGATGTGGCCTTCTCATTCAATTTATTGTGCAGAGACCTCTGTGTGATTATGTCAAGGAATTCATCTACAATGATGAATAATTTTAACAGAAGTGTCTGAAACTACGCGCACTGTCTCTGAATAATTTTAGCTTTGCCTAAAAAATGAGGAACATGCTCTGCATTCTCTAAGTGCGATGTAGCGACATGCTTTAGGATGTAAAGCACCTTTTAGTGTTGCAAGAACCTGGTTAAGCTCAGAATGAGTCCCTGAAATCATAAAACGTATTTCATCTGCTATTTTCTTCAATCAGCTTTCTTCACATATTATTGTCCAGATCACTCTTAAGATACTGATGTTTCAACTTCAATGCCTTCCTCAATCACATCACTCCAAACTTCCTCTATCTTCTCGACAAAGTAGTTACACTTAACTTGTAATTTTACTTCACTGCTTTTGAAGTTACTTCCATGCCAAATTGTTGTTATTGATGCCATGAGAAACTGCCTTACAACATTCCACTAGTCATTAACTTCTATGTGATGTACATGAACTTTGTAGTGTCCTGGTGCTCTTTGATGTTTGTCATCTTGCCAGTGTTTGTGACCCACATCACAATCATCCTTGTGGGAAGGAACTACCTATCGGCATTATAGCCTATTCAAGGTTATACTTTTATTTACTACCTCAGGAAATGAGATGGCTGTCATCAATCTCTCATTCTTCCATGACTATTTCATTTTAGCTACAGCCTGTGAATCAACCAGTACTATGACTCTTTAAAATATGCACTCCCTCAATTTGAGTGACTCAAACTAATTTTTATACCCATGATCACTGATGCTCAGACTTTGCATGTAATATAATAGACAACTGGACCCATTCATTTCTATTGACAGTACAGTAATTTACCACCCCCTTAACAGAGAGCTCCTTCTGCATTGGTGCCTAACAATAGTTTACTTCCTTCCTTGCCTACGATAAGCCATCTTGCTGTCATATCAATGTGCATGCTTATTGGTACCTCAATAAAGTGTTTAAATATGTTATCTTTATCATCTTCATTGGGTGTACAATGAATTCCGTTTCATATTCATGTTTCCCACTCCTCATTATTCAATTCTACCATGTTCATGGTACTTCAGCAATAACCTTACCTTTATGAATCTAAGGCAAATGAAAAATGCTATCTTTGTTGATGGTTTTTTTCATGCAATATTCACTAATTTGAGGCAGTTATAGCACTCCTGGACTCTTTGATATTGGATGGTTCCAAATAATTCCTTGCAAAGCTGCATACCATTTGGATCTACATGTTTTGCAATCATCCTGGTTTTATTATTGAAATGACCTGTAGATTCTTCCCCCTTCTAACTTGCAGCATCCATGAGCACTGCAATCACGATTTCAATTTCTGGAGGTTAATTTTCTGCTTTCCACCTGAAACTGTGCCAGAAGCCTCATACATCAGATAGTTTCACCTGAATTCTCTCTGTCAATGGTATAGACACTAAGTTATTCTGTAATATTTCATTTGGAAAGGGCTGTAGATTGTACATTTATTTCATTGACTTTCTATTGTATGTATATTCACAAACTATTCTATCTGGTCCTTATGCTTAACTTGTAACTCTTGAAAATCTCTGATAGGATTGGAGTAAAATCCCACAACTATGTTCCCTTAAGAGATCTCTGGTTTTCGACAACAGTGGTTTCACCAGTACCTGAGATGAAGATAGCCCTACTGCCAGCCACAAGATCTTCTTGTTTTTAGGTATAGCCACATTGCTCTATCTTGCACCCTATCCAGAATTCTGACAATATTGTTTACCCTTAGGAACTTCTCCACTGATTTCACGTCAATGGCATATGCTGAAGCCACTTGAATTTCTCACGTTCACTAATATATCTGGCATATCCAGCACTTGCCATCTTCACGCTCTAGCTAGAGAATCTGTTCTCTGTTAACCTTGTAAAATAACTACCCTGCTGTTCCCCCAAGCTGCAAATCCCAAGCTCACTGACAATGTGTTGACTGTACACTCATTGGTGTTAGTCCTTACTAAGGTGTTGGCCAGAAGAAACTGCAGTCTGATCAAGGACAGGGGAAGCCAGTTATCTTGGTTTCCCCCATTTCGTGGACTCTGAACAGTTTCTTGCTCTGGGAAATCTAATCAGAGCAACTGAATGTGGACACGGGAAGCTTCAGGTAATGATCTGCTAAACCTGAGACGATTCTCAAACGAATAGTCATTTGTTTTGTAAAGGGCATGGACTCTAAACTGATCCTTGCTCTGGGACAATCTAATCAGAGCAATATACCTGGGACCATTCTCAGAGGAGTAGGTACTTGTTACATAAAATGCCAGACCTGCAATTGGTAATCTCATTGGACTCTGTCTGGGTTGCCTCATTTAACTGGTTTGGACCAGTCAGGGTGCAAAGACAGAAATACACAAGGCTGGGGTGGGCAGAGTCATGAAACGATGTTGGCTGTAGCCCCGTACAATGACCAGTAAGAAGGTGACACAGGTAGATCAGGTGACCTTGAGCCAATGGGATGGAGATCCAATGGTTCAATTGATGAGGAACAGTAGAAGACTCAGGAGCTCCAAATACGCAGGGGTGATAACTCTCCAGCAGCCAGAGGCCAACCATCGTGGATAAGGAGGACCCCACGGACACGTGGAGATCTGGACCACGAGGAATGTCTGGCCAGCGTAGACTCCTTTCCCAGGTAATATCCTTTTCTTTTCATTGACTGTTGATGGACTGTCAGGGAATTCTAGTCGGGTGCAGACAGAGACAGTTTGTGAACCCACGTGCTTTTAGTTGATACAATGTAAGTTACTTGTCGGTAAATACAGATTCTCTGTGCCTCACTGATCATTATTACAAGGGGTGATTCTTATAGCAAAGGCAAGAAACAATGGAGGAACTAGCAATGAAACATAATTTACTGGAGACAGTCAATTCAGAACTGACAGCAGAGGCTGCTACTACATTGCATCACAAAAGTAAATAACTGGGAAGAAGATTGGTGAAAGAGATAAAGGCTTGGAGAAGCACCAATAAACTTCCCAGCTCTTTATATCACCCTCTACCCCTCTCTCAGTTTCACTCATCACCTACCACCTTGTTCTTCTTCCTCCCCTCTCCCCAGATTTACTCTGACTTCTCTTTCTTTTCAGTCCTGATGAAGGGTCTCAGCCTGAAACGTCAGTTGTTTACTTTTTTCCAGAGATGCTGAGCTCCTCCAACATTTTGTGTGTGTTGCTCGATTTCCAGCATCTTCAGATTTTCTTGTGTTTGTGATCTTTACAATGTGCCTTGATATGAATAAATCTTTTTGATTTTTCATAGAATAATATATCTAGCCAGTGCAACATTGTTACCCAATTTTAATATAACATATGTATTCTATTCAGAGGAAAATAGGGTTGGAGAATCATGAGACATTGGTATTGGTATTGCTGTTGCTATTGGTTTATTATTGTCACATGTACCAATATACAGGCAAAAGCTTGTCTAGTATATCACATGTAAAGATCAGATCATTATACAATGTATTAAGCTAGAATATGGTAAAACAATAACAATGCAGAATAAAGTCTAAAATCTGCTGAAAGGGTACAGTGCAGGTAAACAATAAAGTTTAAGAGATAATGAAATAGATTGTAAGGCCATCTTCTTGTACAAGAGGTCCATTCAAGAGTCTGACAACAATGGGATAGAAGCTGTCCTTGAGCCTGGTGGTATGTGCTTTCAGTCTTTTGTATCTTCTGCCTGATGGAAGAAGTGGAAATGTCTGGGATGGGTGGGGATTTTGATTATACTGGCTGCTTTACTGAGAGAGTGAGTAGTATAGGCAAAGTCCCTAGAGGGGAGGATATTTCCTGTGATATTCTGAGCTGTGTCCACAACTCGCTGCTGTTTCTTGTGGTCATGTGTGAAGCAGTTGCCACACCGAACCATTATGCATCCAGACAGAATGCCTTCCATGGGGCATCAATAAAAATGTGTAGAAGTTGATTAGGGACATGCCAAATTTCTTTAGCCTCCTGAAGAAGAAGAGGCTTTCTTGCCCATGACATCAATGTGGTTGGACTAAGATTGGCTATTCTCAGGATACAGACAGTCTTTTCTCATGTGGCTCAAATAACTTTCCTAGTCTGATAACATGGATCAGATTAAATGATCAATATGTATAGTTCACTAGTGATTCAGAAGCCCTGGGATTTTCTTGTTCCCAAGAACATCAAAATCAAAATGGCACTAACGATAGACAATATTTTGTAGTTTTTGAATCAGAATCAGGATCATTATCACTGAAATATATTGTGAAAGTTGTTGTTTGGTAGCAACAGTATGATGTAATACATAAAACAGTATAAATTATAATAAGAAATACATATCTTCTGTATATAGATAGATCGATACTTTATTGATCCCAATGGAAATTACAGTGTCACAGTAGCATTACAAGTGCACAGATAAACAGATATACAAATAATTAAAAAGTAGTAAGAAAGAATAAAAAATGTTACCTCAAACAGTCTAACAGGAGAGGGTCATCGCTTCCCTGGCTGTAGGTTGACTCATTATAGAGCCTGATGGCCGAGGGTAAGAATGACTTCATATAATGCTCTTTGGAGCAGCACAGATGTATTCCTTTTATATATCAGTAGTACAAGCAAAGCACAAAAATATTTAGGCAGAGTTCATGGGTTCATGGACCATTCACCTTACATAACCTAAAGTGCTTCACAGATTATCACATACTTTGAATTGTCACAGTGCATGGTCTACTAAAGACAGTTAACGAGGTTAGAGCAGAGGAATCTACAAATTCCTGTGGCAGATTAGCTATGCACAGAGAGTTTCCTCCTCCCTTTCAAGAAGTTCCATGACAGAACATGCAATCATCCTGTGTATAAATGAAGCATTATATAAGTTTAGCTATCACAATGTGCACTGGCAATATCAGAACCCAATTGCCAAGGAAAGATAGATTCCATTGTAGAGACAATGATGAGGGTTTATTCATAATAATTCCAAAAGAACATCAGCAGCTCGGCCGAATGACACTGCGACAAGTAACATTCTCAAAACTCACCCCCGCAATTAACACTAATCAAGAGTCTGCTTAAATAATACAAGTAACTAGGAATCCCCGGGCCTATCAAAATACACTTTACGAGCTTAAATGGAGAGCACCAGGAGACCGCATTACAAGGAGCAAATCGCTAGAGAAAACACAAGGAATTTTAAATGAATAAAGACTCTCATTAAACAACAATTAACCAATATGGGGTTCTAAAAAGCTCAGAGCCCAATGCTCTTTGGTGCCCTGCATAGGCCTAAAGAGATCATTACAGTACCCCCATCACTATGGCTAACATCTGATTATCCAGGGAGACCGGAAAACGTGAGATCCAAGGACAACTCAAGAGACCTAGGGACCTCAAGAGGGAAAACCAGGGAATCTATGAGGCAGGGAAATGTGAACACTTTGAGAGGCAGGGAGACATAGGGACCTTGAGAGAGAGAATAGGGAGTCCTCGAGACACACTTGGGAATCCTTATGATGGGGAGAAAAATGAGAAAACCTTGGAAACCTTCAAGAGTCCTTGGAAACTTGGAGGGTCATAGGAAACCTTGACAATCTCGAAAACTGGAAAAGATCTTGAGTCTTTGAAAACATAAAACACAAAACCTAGGGAAGGATCCTGGAAAGACCTTGCTCACAGTGTTTTACTCTTCACTATTTTTCCCGAGGCAATTATTCTCTATTTTGTTGACATCTTTCCTATAATTAGGTGACCAGAACTGTACACAATACTCATTATGCACCATTATTCCTAGATCACTCTGTTCTACTGCATTCTTCAATGCCCTACTATTTACCATGTATGTCCTATTTGGATTATTCCTACCAAAACGTAGCACCTCACACCTATCAGCATTAAACTCCATCTGCCATCTTTCAGCCCACTCTTCTAACTGGCCTAGATCTCTCGGCAAGCTTTGAAAACCTACTTCATTATCCACAACGCCACCTACCTTAGTATCATCTGCATACTTACTAATCCAATTTACCACCCCATCATCCAGATCATTAATGTGTATGACAAACAACATTGGACCCAGTACAGATCCCTGAGGCACACCACTAGTCACCGGCCTCCAACCTGACAAACAGTTATCCACCACTACTCTCTGGCATCTCCCATCCAGCCACTGTTGAATCCATTTTACTACTTCGATATTAATACCTAACGATTGAACCTTCCTAACTAACCTTCCGTGCGGAACCTTGTCAAAGGCAATGTTCAAAGTTGGTACCATGATTTTCATAAAGAAGTTAAATATAAGGTAGCTTACTCTGGATTGGGCTACTTTACTTGTCCATTTCCACACTCAAGCCATGGATCAGCTTTTGGAGCAGGGCTCTTCAGGGTTGCAAAGTCAAATTACTGTTTCAGGAGACACTTGTACACTGGAACATTTGCTACCATTAGCATCACTATCAGAACAGAGAGAATGGAACTACGTATTGTAAAAGCTCAGTCCATCCCACTGCAGTTGCGGTGTGTCAGCTTATTTTGATTAATCACTTATTTAACATTACCAAAGCTGGCCAATGTCAAAACAGCACTGTTTAATTTCCACTGGGTCCATTACTTGGCAGGGTACTTCTGTCACAATATGATATTCCAACCCTAGTGCGGAGGAAAGTCAGACTCCAATGTAGAGTAGGGTAGGGCAATTGAGAAGTGTAGTGGAACAAAGGGATCTGGGAATACAAGTTCATAATTTATTGAAAGTGGCATCACAGATAGATTGGCTCATAAAGAAAGCCTTTTGGCACATTGGCCTTTATAAATCAATGTATTGAGTACAGGAGATGGGATGTTGTATTGAAGTTGTATAAGACATTGATGAGGCCTAATTGGGAGTATTGTGTGCAGGTTTGGTAACCTACCTACAGGAAAGATGTAAACAAGGTTGAAAGTGTACAGAAAAAAATTACAAGCATGTTGCCGGGTCTGAAGGACCTGAGTTCTAAAACCAATGTATTATGCCTAAACAGTGGAGACTACAATGGGATGAGGGAGGATTTGACTAGTGTAGACTGAGCACACAGGCTATATTGTGGGATGTTTGAGGAACAGTGGAAGACTTTCAAAGAGATTTTTCACAGTGCTCAATGAAAGAATATTCCAGTTAAATGCAAGGACAGTAAGGGTGGGGAGAGCCAACCTCAAATAACTAAGGAAATAAGAGAAGGCATCAAACTAAAAGCTCGTGCAAACAAAGTTGCCAAGAGTAGTGGAAAACTGGAAGATTGGGAAGATTTTAAAAAGCAACAAAGAACCACAAAGCGAGCAATAAAGAAAGGGATGATGAACTAGCACAAAAAAATAAACTAGCACAAAAAATAAAAATGGATAGTAGAAGGTTTTATAATTATATAAAGAGGAAAAAGGTTGCTAAATTGAACGTAGGTCCCTTGGAGGACGAGAAGGAGGAATTGATATTGGGTAATGAGGAAATGGCTGAGGCTTTGAATACTATTTTGTGTCATTTTTCACAGTGGAGGACATGTCTAATGTGCCAAAGAGAGAAGTTATGGGTTATAGATGTGATGGGAGGTGAGGAACTCGATACAATAGCCACCAGTAAATAGGTAGTGCTGAGCAAACTTGTGCGCCTGAAGATAGATTAAGTCCCCTGGTCCTGATGGAACACATCCCAGAATACTGAAAGAAATGGCTGAAGTTATAGTAGAGGTTTTGGTGATAATTTACCAAAATTCTTCTGGACTCTGGGCAGGTCCCTCCAGTTGGAAGATGACAAATGTCACGACACTGTTCAAAAAAGGATGTAGGCAAAAGGCAGGTAACTATAGGCCAGTTAGTTTAACATCTGTAATTAGGAAAATGCTCAAAGCTATCATTAAAGAACATCCAGAAAGAAATGGATCTATCAGGCAAATACAGCATGATTCAGCAAAGGCAGGTCCTGTTTGACAAACTTACTGGAGTTCTTTGATGATATAAAAAGCGCAGTGGATAGAGGGGAACAGATGGACGTTATTTACTTGGATTTCCAGAAGGCGTTCGATAAGGTGCCACATAAAAGACATCGCTATAATAAGGATCCATAGAGTTGGGGTGATGTATTAGCATGGATAGAGGATTGGTTAACCAATAGAAAGCAGAGAGTTCAGATACATGAGTGTTACTCTGGTTGGCAATCAGTGGTGAGCAATAAGCCACAGGGGTCAGTGCAGGGTCCGCAACTGTTCACGATATACATTAATGATCTGGAAGAGGGGACCAAGTGTAGTGTATGTAAATCTGTTGATGATACTAAATTGAGTGGAAAAGCAAATTGTGCAGAGGATACAGAGATTCAGCAGAGAGATATAGATAGGTTAAATGAGTGGGCAAGGGTCTGGCAGATGGAGTACAATTTTGGTAAATGTGAGGTCATCCACTTTGGAAGGAAAAAATGGAAGATCAGATTATTATTTAAATGATAAAAAATTGCAACATGCTGCTGTGCAGAAGGACTAGAGAGTGTTTGTGCATGAATCACAGAAGTTTGCTTTGCAGGTATAGCAGGCTATCAAGAAAGGAAATGGGATGTTGGTCTTCATTGCCAGAGGAACTGAATTTAAGAGCAGGGCAGTTATGCTGCAACTGTACAGGGTACTGGTGAGGCTGTACCTGGAGTACTACTTGCAGTTCTGGTCTCCTTCCTTGAGGAAGGATATACTGACTTTGGAGGTGGTACAGAAGTGGTTCACCAGGTTGATTCCAGTGATGAGGCGGGTAGACTATGATGAGAGATTGAGTTGTCTGGTACTGTACTCACTAGAATTCAGAAGAATGATAAGAGATCTTATAGAAACATTTAAAATTATGAAAAGGATAGATAGAGGCAGAAAAGTTGTTTCCACTGATAGGTAAGACTAGAACTAGGGGATATAGGCTCAAGAATTGGGGGGGTAGATTTAGAATGAAGATGAGGAGGAACTGCTTTTCCCAGAGGGTGGTGAATCTGTGGAATTCTTTGCCCAATGAAGCAGTAGAGGCTACGTCAGTAAATATATTTAAGACAAGATTGGAGAGATTTTTGCATAGGTGGAGAATTAGGGGTTATGAGGTTATCAGCCGTGATCTTATGGCAGAGCAGGCTCGATAGCCCAGATGTCCTACTCCTGCTCTTATTTCTTATGTTCTTATGAGTTACAAGGAAATATTAAATAGGTATTCCTTAGATCATAGAAAATTGAGAGAGATTTGACAGAGGTATACAAAATTATGAGGGGTATAGATAGGGGAAATACAAGTAGGCTTTTACCACTGAGGTTGTCTGGGACTATAACCAGAAATCATGGGTTAAGGATGAAAGGTGAGGAATTTAAGAGGAACATGAGGGAAAATGTCTTCACTCAGAGGGTCATGAGAGTGTGGGATGAGCTAGCAGTGCAAGTCGTGTATGTGAGCTCAATTTCAATGTTTAAGAGCAGTTTGGATAGTTACATGGATAGCAGGGGTATGCTGCAGGTTGATGGGGTTAAGCATTTTAAACGGTTTCAGGGTTTCAGCATAGACTAGATGGACTGAAGGGTACTTCTCTCTGACTTTTGACTCTGGAGACAACAACAAGAGTTTGTTCATAATACAGGTGTTCCCTCTCCCTTTACAAGGGTAGAGTGTTCCTATGAAACCTTTCTTAAACTGAAATGGTGTAAAGCGAAGAACCATTAATTTATATGGGAAAAATTTTCATAAAAGCAAAAATCTCTTTGTAATGTGAAAACTAATGTAGGTCTTTTGTAAAAGTGAAGTGGCCTAAAGCCGGGGACACCTGTAATTCCGAAAGAACATTGATTCGGTGATTCGGTCGAGCAGCACCGCAGGAAGTAACAGTCTCAAGACCAGAAGCCCATGATTAGCACTAATCAGTTATCCACTTAAATAATATAATGCAAATTCCTAAGGCTATCAAAATAAACTTAAGAAGCTTAAACACCAGGAGACTGCATTACAAAAAGTGAGTCCCTCAAGAACAACACAACAAACTCTAAATGATTAACAACTCTCATTAAACAACAATTAACCAGTTTGAATGGTCCAAAAAAATTGGAGCCCAATGCTCTCCAGTGCCCTGCACAGGCCCAAAAAGCTCATTGCATTAGCATTGATCCTAAATGTGAAGCAGAGCATTATTTTTGGCAGCTTGTTTTCTATTTTTCTCGAGCGTGCAGTTTTTAAAAGATCAAATTGACGAATTAATTTAATTGAGTGAGGATGACAAGTTGGTAAACCACAGGCAGCAGATGTATTGCTGCCTGGGTTCAGCTTCACACAGGTAATGCAGTATTTGTCCCTAAATCACTCTATGATTTACATAACATGATGAATGTGTTTTCTGATGTGTGTGACTTATTTAGCAAGAAGATCATGGTAATGCCCACCATCTTGTGAATACTCATTCGTGAGTGTCTGTCTTCCATTAAATTCTTAAGGAATGGATGACTTTGTGATTCATATGCTCTGACGTTTTCTCTCTAGGGCATGGAGTGATAGTCAACAGTACAAACTGAACTAAGGTGAGCTCGATGAACTCTGGATCACTTGGGAGTCTGAGGGGGTGATAGATAGGACATATAGAGAGTTAGTTACATCCAAGGTGCAGGAGACGGGAGACTGGGTGACAGTCAGGAAGGGGAAAGGGTTAAACACCCAGGGCAGAGTACTCCTGTGACCATCCCCCTGAACAGGTATACTACATTGGATACTTCTGGGGGGATAACCTAGCAGAAGAAAGTCACAGCAGTCAGATCTCTGGCACAGAGCCTGGCTCTGTGACTCAGAAAGGAAGGGGGAGCAGAGGCGAGCTGTGATAATAGGGGATTAATTAGTTAGACCAGAAAGGAGGTTCTGTGGATGAAAA
Organism: Hypanus sabinus; assembly: GCF_030144855.1. NCBI lineage: Eukaryota > Metazoa > Chordata > Chondrichthyes > Myliobatiformes > Dasyatidae > Hypanus > Hypanus sabinus. The sequence continues at coordinate 160,555,544 of NC_082706.1, forward strand.
CAAGATTCATAGATGGTACGTTGTCTCCCAGGTGCAGGGTCTGGGACACCTTGGATTGAGTCCTCAAAATTTTTAAGTGGGAGAGTGAACATCCAGAGATCGTGGTCTATGTAGGTACCAATGACATGGGTAGGAATAGTGACAAGTTTCTGCAAAGTGAGTTCAGGGAGTTAGGAGTTAACTTAAAGGACAGAACCTCCAGGGTTGTGATCTCAAGATCCAGATCCAGAGTGTCAGAACAAAGAGGTTATGGAGACAGATGTTGTTAGCACCTCAGACAAAGTCAGAAATCAAAAAGATTGAGCATGATACAACTAATGTCCTAAGCTGCACATGCTTCAATGCAAGAAGTATTATAAGAAAGGCATATGAGCTCAGGGTATGGATCAACACATGGAATTATCATACTGTAGCCATTCAGGAGGAGCTTAGTCACAGGGTAGTGAATCAGTGAAATTCATTGCTGTAGATAGCTGTGAAGGCCAAGTCATTGAGTATATTTAGGTTGATAGGTTCTTGATTACTCAGGGTGTCAAAGGTTATGGGGAGAAGGCAGGAGAATGAGATTGAGAGGGATAATAAATCAGCCATGAAGGAATGGCCTAAATCAGCCTCTGTGTGTTATGGTCTTAATTTAGTACTATTAGAACTCTAGTTGGTTGCTTCTTTTAAAGGAAGATTTCTCTCCAGCATTTTGATTGGCCAAACAATACCCCATGGAGAAGGATGAAACTGCCTCAAGTGTAAATTATAACTCCTCTGTAAGGCTGGCAGCGCTTGTGTTCTTGTGATTGCCACTTCAATGGTCTCTTCATAGCCAGCTGTTCCCAACAGATGTTGCTTATAATGAGAAAACACAGTACAAAGAAATCTGATTTCTTTCATGGCTGTTTGCAGTCTCCATCATGGTAAAAGTGCAACCAAACATCAGCTGAATTGCACTTATTGAGGCCCCTGTTTGACAATACTAGTGCAATGAAGGAATGCAGAAGTCAAATGCAAGCACTTTCACAATAGCGATAGGAGATGAAGCATTTTTTAATAAATAATATATTGATCATAAGACCAAAAGACATAGAATTAGGCCATTCAGCCGATTAAATATGTTCTGCCATTTGATCATGGCTGATCCATTTCCTTACCTTTTCCCCATATCCTTTCATGCCCTGGGTTATCAAGTATCTATCAAACTCCACCTTCAATACACTCAATGACTTGGCCTCCACAGTTATCTATGGCAACGAATTCCAGAGATTCAACACTCGCTGGCTAAGAAATTCTTCCTTATCTCTGAAGTTGTGCCCTCTGGTCCTAGCCTCTCCCACTATAGTAAACACCCTCTCCACATCCACTATTTTGGCCTTTCACCATTTGATCCCCTCTCATTCTTCTAAATTCCAGTGAGTACAGGCCCAGAATCATCAAACGCTCCTCATATGACAAGTTATTCATTCCCAGAATCATTTTCGTGAACCTACTTTGAACCCTCAATGTCAGCACATCCCTTCTTAGATAAGGGGCCCAAAGCTACTCACAATACTCCAAGTGAGGACTCACCAGCGCTTTATAAAGCCTCAACATTACATCCTTGCCTGTATTTTCTAGTCCTCTCAAAATGAATGCTAACATTGCATTTGTCTTCCTTGCCACTGACTCAACCTGCAAGTTAACCTTTAGGGAATCCTGCACAAGAGCTCCCAAGTCCCTTTGCAACTCATTCTCTTTTCTGTAATATCATGGGCTCTTATCTTGCTAAGCAGCCTCATGTGCAGCACCTAGTCAATGGCCTTCAGAAAATACAAATACAACACATCCTCCAATTCTCCTCTGTCTATCCTGCTTGGTGTTTCCTCAAAGAATTCAAACAGATTTGTCAGGGAAGATTTTCCCTTAAGGAAACCACGCTGACTTAGGCCTATTTAACTATTAGCCTCCAAATACCCTAAAATCTCATCCTGAACAATTGACACCAACATCTTCCCAACCACTGAGATCAGGCTGACTGGCTTATAGTTTTCTTTCTTCTACCTGTCTCCCTTCTTGAAGAGTGGAGTGCCATTTGCAATTTTCCAATCCTCCGGAACCACACTAGAATCTAATGATTCTTGAAAGATCATAACTACTGCCTCCTCAATCTTATCTGTTACCTCTTTGTGAACCCTATGGTGTAGTCCATTTCATCCAGGTGACTTGCTTATCTTCAGACCTCTCAGCTTCCAAAGTACTTTCTCTTCTGTAATAGCAACTGCACTCACTTCTGCCCCCCCCGCAGTTCTTGACCTCTGAAACATACTGCTAGTGTCTGCCACAGTGAAGACTGATGCAAAATACTTGCTAAGTTTGTCCATCATTTCCTTCTTCTTTAGGATGTATTCCAAGGATAGACATCTCTATCTTTAGAATACTTCTTGAATACTTTTTTTGTATGTATCTATCTTGCACCATCTGAATTGCTTCCTGAAACTCCATTGTGGCCCTGCCATCATCCCTGCTCATGTCCCCTTCCAATCAACATTGGCCAGCTCCCCTTTCATGCCTCTGTAATTCCCTTTACTCCACTGTGATATTGATACATTTGACTTTAGCTTCTCCCTCTCAAATTGCAGGGTAAATTCTATCACATTATGTTCACTGTCTCCTAAGGGTTCCTTTACCTTAAGCTCCCTAATCAAATCTGGTTCATTACACAACACCCAATCGAGAATCATAGATACTCCAGTGGGCTCAATCACAAGTTGCTCTAAATTCCCTTTCTTGGAATCCAAAATCACCACCTATCTGATTTTCCCAATCTACCATTCTGCGTTTTCTGTCTCCCATTGTAATTGGTCACCCACATCCTGGCCACCATTCAGAGGCCTATATATAACTCTCATCAGGTCTTTTTACCCTTGCAGTTCCTTAACTCTACCCACAACGATTCAACATCTTCTGACCCTATGTCACCTCTTTCTAAGGGTTTGATTTCATTTTTTGCCAACAGAGCCATACCACCCCTTCTGCTTCTCTGGCTGTCATAGAAGCATAATCATAGAAAAGTACAGTGCAGAAATAGGCCATTCAGACTATCTAGTCCATTTCATGCTCTTTGGTACAATATATATCCTTGGATATTAAGTTCCCAATTAAAATAATCTTTCAGCCATGTTTAGTGATGCCCACAATGTCATACTTGCCAACCTCTGACTGTGCTATAGGATCATCTACCTTATTCTGCATTCAAATATAACACCGTCAGTCCTGTATTCATCACTCTTTTCGATTTTGTTCCCGTTACACTGCAATTCAACTTACTGACTGCAACTTTGCCCCATCATTTGTCTGTCCTTCCTGACAGTCTCACTACACACTGCCCCTGCTTGTATACCAACTACCCCATCCCTAGCCCTATGAATCAGTTTCCCATTCCTGTGCCAAATTAGTTCAGACTCTCCCCAACAGTTTTAGCAAACTTGCCTGCAAGGACATTGGTCTCCCTCGGGTTCAGGTGTAACCTGTCCATTTTGTACAGGTCATATCTTCCCCAGAAGAGATCCCAATGATCCAGAAATTTGAAACCCTGCCCACTGTACCAGTTCCTCAGCCACACAATCTTCTGCCAAATCATCCTATTCTTACCCTCGATGTCAAATGGCACAGGCAGTATTCACAAGGTTACTACCCTGGAAGTCCTGCTTTTCAGCTTTCTACCTAGCTCCATAAATTCGCTCTTCCTTTTCCTCCTAGCTATGTCATTGGTGCCATTATGTACCAAGACTTCAGGCTGCTCACCCTCCTCCCTTTAGAATGCCATGGTCCCAATCCAAGATGTCCTACTTGGGAGGCGACATGCTATCCGTATATCTCTATCACTTCCACAGAATCTCGTGTCTACTTCTCTAATTATGGAATCCCCCATCTATACTGCAGTCTGCTTCTCCCTCCTGGCGTTCTGAGCTGCAATGCTAGACTCAGTGCGAGAGACCCTATTGCTATTGCTCCAACCCCCCCCCCCCCACCCCAACGGTATCCAAAACAATATATTTATTATTGAGGGGAACAGTCATAGGGGTACTTTGCATTGGCCCATTTCCCTTCCCTCTCCTAACTGTCACCCAGGTTCCTGCCTCCTGCAACTTAGGAGTGATACCTCCCTGTAGCTCCTATCCATCACTTCCTTAGTTTCCTGTATGAGCTGAAGGTCATTGACCTATGCCTCCAGTTCCTTGCCACATTCTCTGAGGAGCTGCAGCTCAGTGCACCTAATGCAGATGTGGTTATCTAGGAGGCTGGAGGTCTCCCATAATTCCCACATCTCACACAAAGAACACAACACTGCCCCTGAAGCCTTCCTCACTGTTTTAACTAAGTACTAACAGACAAGGAATGAAGAATGAACAAGAAACTTACTAGCTACATACCTTGCCCAAGGCTGTTGAGCCAAAGCCTCCCCTCTCTAACACTGGTGCACTCCAACAATGGCTCTTCCACTTGTTCCTACTCTGTTTTTGTTTGCCCTTGATAATGAATTTCTATTTGATTGGACCACAGGAAAATGCGGAAAATCCGTAAATACTCCTGTTTTAAATCTCCCTCACAGACCTTTTATTTGCCTCCCCTTTCACTCCCAATTCGATAGGGGCTCCAGAAAAAACACCAGAAACAGCTAATGAATGCTCCTTTTATAAATCTCACTCACAGACCTGTGAGTTGCCTTCTCTCTCATTCCTAATCAACTGGGCAGCTAGAAAAGCTGAACTGAGAATTGAAAGAGTTGAAAGGTAGTTGGAAGTAGATTTTGCAGCACCGTTCAAAAGGGACTGCTGAATACTTGAAGAGGAATATTTTTGAAATCAGTAGGATCAGACAAAGTTAACTAACAGCTCTTTCAAACAGCTACCTTTGGCATCATGCGCTGTAAGACTCTACAGAAACACACTTGTGTGGGAACAGGTGGACATCTCTTTGTTCCCATCATTAGATCATCCTCATTTGCCCTGATTAGAAACAAGTCAAGGACCAGTTGACTCTTGGCTGGGGGCAGTTCATTTTGTAATGTGCTGATTGACAGTGTTAAATGAAGGCTACCAGTTCCAGTAGAACTTCTTTCTGTTGCATCTGTTGTGCAAAAAATTAACATTGTGCATAATTTAGTGTGACCTTCTGCTGTGGGAATGCTGAATTTCACTGTATATATCAGCATCTGTGATTAGGGAACTACAAGCTCCTGTTGCTATCAAATTTGTAGTCGTCTTGAAGGGCATTATGGCAAAACTGAGTGCACCATCATTTCTATCACGAGTCGTTCATAACTGATTCTGGATGCAGCCTAATTCTAGGAATTGGCAATTACATCCAGCTATGTTGCTGATGTGCAAACTGCTCAGCCAGATCTAGGCATCTCTGTTAGGCATTAGATAGATAGTCATTTTGCCTGAGGCAATAACAAATTGGTCAATGTTTTTTCTTTGTCCACAGACTTCCATGCTTTTTCCATCTCTTTTTTTTGTGCAGTAAAGTTGAAACCTCTGATGAATCCACATTGCTCTATGGACTGCTCTGCAGTGGACTTCTGCATTATTTCTAACTTCTGGTTACTCACACTCAAAATGTTGGTAGAATGTTCATTTTGAGCAGGGATTGCACATTATAAACCCAACATGAATTCTCTTTCCACTGACTTCAATGGAAAGATAAAGTTGAAATGACATTTCCCACTGTTTTGCTCAAAATTGCTATTTCTTAGTAATGAATACTTAAAAGGCAAGCATAGGGATATGTGAATACTCTGCAGTCCAAGCTTAACAAATACTTGGTGAAAAAAATATCACTGTTAACATAGTTTATGTTTTTTTCACTTCCAGCACAAGTTTAGGAATGTGTGGGAAAAGTGACACCATACTATTGATGCAAACCACAAAATTACTACATCTTAAAACTGTCTGTGTATGTTCCACCCCTGACGCAAAGCAATCATACCCACCTCCGTGCCTGAGAAAATACCTTATCTGTCAGAAGTTTAAGTTTAGAATTGACTAGTTAGGGGGTTTCAAATTGTTTTTGTTAATTTCCTTTGCTCTTGTGACTCATTTGGCAAATATAGTTCCTCACACGAAACTGAAGAATACAGAATAAGAAGATCCAAAATCCATTCCCCTTGTTAGGTAATTTCTTTCTGGAAGATAGAGAAATAAAATTTGTCTCTTATTCTTTTCACTAACTTGCTCATTAGATGTTTATTCTTCACCTCTAATTACTATTGAACTAAAGATACATATACTGTACATTGTGATCCTGGAGCCTATTAAGGCCAGACTGGGTGAGGACAGTAGATTTTGTTCCCTGAAGGATAATAATTAAACTGTTGCTTTGCATGGAACAAACGTTTCTTTGAAGGGATTAGCTTCTGCATCAGGTTTGTGAAAAGGTAACTAGTATAATTAGGAGAAGGGGCTAGTGAGATAGGAGGGCATAGGTGATAGGTAGACTGAGGAAGGATGAGGGATGATGAACAGAGGGAGCCTGGTGGTGGAGGAAGAGAGGAGGATTTGGAAGACATAGGCGGGGGGGGGGGGGGGGGGTGGGTGATGGGTGGAGGCAGACAAGAAGAAAATTAAAGAAAGAATGGAGGTAGACGCAGCCAAATTGGGGAAGGGGTGGGCGAAGGTGGAAACATAAGTTGAAAAGTGATGAACAGGAACACAAAGACTGTAAGTGCTGGAATCTGATCAGTAAGGAAGGTGATACTGGGAGATAAATGGTGTAATGGAACCAGATTTGGGGGGACGGCAAGAAAGTGGTTAATGGGTATGTAGAGGGAGAGCTACAGTATATGGCAAAGAGAACGGAAATGGGAGGACACGGGATGGATTGGGTGGAGAGAGAGAGAGAGAGAGAGAGAGAGAGAGAGAGAGAAAGTGAAACTTTGATGTTCTTATTGGTTTGTAGACTACCAAGACAAAATACAATGACATGATGCTGAGGTGTCTGGCTTCACCATGACAGTAGAGGAGGTCAAGAACAATAGGGTAGTTGAAAAAGGCTGTAGCTAGGAGTTTGTGTGATGGCAATTGCTTTTTGAGAAATTGTACTTTTCCTACCTGCTGTGGTTAATGAAGCCTTCTCCTGCATTTGCTCTGTTTACTAGATTTTCCTTGCCCACCCCATCTCCCAAACGTAACAGTTCCCTTTGTTCTCACCCTTCACCCCACTGGCCTCCATATCCAGAATCTTACTCTTCATAATATCTGTCTGGTGCGTGGGGATCCTGCCACTTGTCGGACTTTCCTTCCCCAAGCATTTCTGCCTTGCATAGGGACCACTGTCTCCGTGAATCCCTGGACTGCTCTTCTGTCTGTCTATCATCCTCCACTCTTCCTCAGTCCTTTTAATACCTGGCAGTCCATGTCTCAGTCTTTTTCTATTGGCTCTATTCCTTCTGCACTCTCAGTCCAGATGCAGGGTCTCAATCCCAAAAACCGATAATTCATTTCTGTTTATGGATGTTGCTCAGCCCACTGATTTCCATCAGCACCATGTTCTTTTTCTGTTCCAGATTACAGAGTCCACAGTCTCTGGTTGTGGGCATGCTGGAAGCATGGCAAAACTGGCAGGAAGCTCCCAGCACACCCTTGGACTGTGTTGGTCGTTGACACAAATGGAACATTTACATATGTTCATACGTACACATTAAAAATAAAGCTTATCTTTCTTTATCATTACAATATTTTTAACTAATCTTGCATAAAACGGTACTGCATAGGAACAAGCTGTTCAGCCCATAATGTCAATTAAAAATAATCCCAAATGTTCGCACGTACTCTATAACCCTCCCTTATTGACTGTTCATGTGCCTCTTAGATGTTGCTATTGCACCTGCTTCCATCACTTGCAGTGTGTTCAATACACCCACCACACTCTGTGTAAATAAAAACATGCTTCACTAGCATCCTTTTAACTTCTCCTCTCTCAATTTGACATTTCCAATCTTGGTAAAAGACTGGCTTTCTTCCTTATTTATGTCTTTTGTATGCTTCCATCAGGACACCTTTGAGCTCTGATGGTTCAGAGAAAATAATACAAATTTGTCTAGCCTCTTCTTATACCTAAAACTCTCTAATCCAGGCAGTTTAGTAATGGAAGGCCTTCCCTTCCTCCACCATTAATGTGTCCTCAACAGCATCTCTTCCATTTCACACATCTGCTCTCATCACATCCCCCCGCCACCTGATCACCCCACCTGCCTCCGCATCTAGCACATAATTCTCCAGAACTTTTGCCATCTCCAACGGGATCCCACCATAAAGCACATCTTTCCCTTCCCTCTGCTTTCTGCTTTCTATAGGGATTGCTCCCTATATGACACCCTTGTCCATTCATCCCTCCCCACTAATCTCCCTCCTGGCACTTATCCTTGCAGGCAGAGAAAGTGCTACATCTGCCCCTACACTTCCTCCCTCACTGACATTCAGGACCCCAAACTGTCCTTCCAGGTGAGGCAACACTTCACCTGTGAGTCTGTTGAGGTCATACACTGTGTTTGGTGCTCCCGGTGTGGCCTCTTGTATATTGTTGAGATCCATCTTAGATTGGGAGACCGCTTCACCGAGCACCTACTCTCTGTCCACCAGAAGAAATGGGATCTCCCAGTGGCCACCCATTTTAATTCCACTTCCCATTCCCATTCTGATACGTCAATTCACGGCCTCCTCTACTGTCATGATGAGGACACACTCAGGTTGGAGGAGCAACACCTTATATTCCATCTGGGTAACCTCCAACCCAAGGGCATAGACATTGATTTCTCAAACTTCTGGTTATGCCCCCCTCTCCTTCACCATTACCCATCCCTTTGCCCTCTCTCACCTTATCTCCTTGCCTGCCCATCGCCTCCCTATGGTGTTCTTCCCCCATTTTCTTTCTTCCATGGTCTTCTGTCCTCTCCTATTAGATTCCCCCTTCTCCAGCCCTGTATCTCTTTCACCAATCGACTTCCCAGCTCTTTACTTTACCCTAACCCCTCCCCCTCCAGGTTTCACCTATCACCTTGTGTTTCTCCCTCCTCCCCCCTACCTTTTAACTCTACTACTTATTGTTTTTTCTCCAGTCCTGCCACTGTCATGGTCCTGGTTGGCTGTTCCCCTTTAACGCTTCTTTCTCCCTGATTAACTTCAGTCATTAGATCTCCATTTGCTGCTAGTTTACTCAATTACAGTACACCTGGTTTTCATCAGAGACTGTGAAATAAATACGATAGCATCACTATCACAGGTTGCTAGTTTGTTGGTCTATTCCCATGTGATAATTTCATTTCCTGACTGCTTAGAACTGATTGTTCCAAGTTCAGCTCCAGTTTCAAGGTATTTCATGAAAACTCCGTCTCCATGTCAAGACTCCTCCGGTTTGCTGTTCTACATTTACATCTGTGCCTGCATCCCCAACTCATTCTACCTGCTTGTGTCCTGCTCTTGGGTTCTGCTCAGTCGCTCCGTGCAACAGCCAGAAGGTCTTGACCCAAAATGTCAACTTTACTCTTTTCCACAGATGCTGCCTAGTGTGCTGAGTTCCTCCAGTATCTTGTGTGTGAAAATGTTGAATTTCCAGCAGCTGCAGATTTTCTCTTTTTTTGATTTGTGATGAACCTCTTTCACACACTTTTCAATGCCTCCACATCCTGTGATGCAGTGACTAGACAGCATACTGCACTCCAAATATGGCATAACCAAAGTTTTATATAGCTCCTGCATGACTTGCTGAATTTTATACACAACAGCCTGACTGATGAAGGCAAGCATACCATATGCCCTTATTACCATCCTAACTACTAATGTCACTTTCAAAAAAACAACAGAAAATCTGCAGATGCTGGAAATCCAAGCAACACACACAAAATGCTGGAGGAACTCAGCAGGCCGGGCACCATCTATGGAAAAAAGTACAGTCAGCGTTTTGGGCCGAGATCCTTTGTCACTTTCTTGGTTTTGCACCTTGAGATCCTTTGGAGCATCAATCCTCATAAGGGCCCTGCCATTCACTGTCTTACAATTGACCTCCCAAAACACAAGACTTGTTGGGATTAAATTCTATCTGCTATTTCTCTACCAATATTTCCAAATTAGTCCATATGTTGTGATATCCTTTAACAATCTTTCTCACCACCCACTAGTCTGTCATTTTTTGTTACAATAAGTTTTGTGAGCTCCTACAACAATCTAATAGTTCCATTGATATCACAATGTATACCCGGATTAGGTATTACATTACATGAATTTAAATATCACTGATCCTGTATAGATATTCAAGTTCCTTTCTCTGGATATATTGTGCAGGAATCTGCATCATAGCCCAATAACTTAACTATGCGTTACAGCACAAGCTTCAGATCATTGCCCCTCACATCTTGCTTGGATAGACTTCAGCTGGAGAAAGAAGAACTTGGACTTCTAACTCCATGGTCAGATAGCCCTGCCAACACACAGCAGTGGGCTCACACATGAAGGATGGCCATTACTGTAAGACACTGGATGGCAACCAGTGCTTGCAAAACCATGCCCAGGATGACTCAGCATGTTGCAAAAAGTAAGTTGAACAAGAGGAAAGATTTCCTCCAGAGTGATATAATTTCTCAGTGGTATATTGTTCAGCTCTGCAGTAATATGTCTCCAATCAATCAGTATTTTGTTTTCATTTCTATTGATTACATGAGATCCAAGTCTGAGATTGTTGAAAATTGCAAATGTCCAGATAATGTGAAGCATTTGCGTATGGATTGCATTTATGTGCTCTCAAATGAGATTTAAAATCTCTATTTTCTTAATTTAGAAAATGGGTATCTAAGGGTTGCACATAAAAATGACAGATGTTCCACTTTATGTAAGTAGAGGAAGTCATAATCACAGTACCGAACTGGTGCCAATGCTTAAAAAATAATAGTTCCCTCCATATTATGTGACACCATGGAAGATTAGTACAGATCAAACAGGAAAGCTCAGACATATCTGTAATAAATGTTCAGAATGCATTTGCTTTGGACACTATTTATCATATTATTTTAAATGAGAGGTTTAATAACAGTGCAATTTCATTCACAGACTGAAATATAGCAGTAACAGGAATGAAGCAAAGAATGTAATTTAAAACATATTTTCTATGAGAACAGGATTTCATTGATAGCATACACACAACTTCAAAGAATAATAATTATACGTTTTGTGGTTGCAACAATCATTGTCCATCCACAATCTTGCACTTTTTAAGGTTCCTTTCATTTGTTAAGAAACATATTTTGATCCTGTTTTGTAAGAAAGCTGACAAACTAAAACAGGAACAAGAGAAAATCTGCAGATGCTGGAAATCCAAGCAACACACAAAATGCTGGAGGAACTTTCTATAGGCAGCATCTATGGAAAAGAGTAGACAGTCAATTTTTTTGGGCTGAGACCCTTCAATGAGTCTGGAGAAAAAAAGATGAGGAGTAAATTTAAAAGGTGGGGGTGTGGAGAGGAGAAAGAAAAACAGGGAAATGATCTCTGCTTTTATCAGAAGCGTGAGTCACTGGTATAGAACTACATAAATGTTTATGTAAATGTGAAGATTTTTCACATTTCTTCAAAAAATCTATTATTATGGATGAAAAGCCATGATATGTAAATTTCATTGTACACATACTGTCCTATTCTACTTAGTAGATACTGAGGAAGCAATTAACTACTTCAATCTGAGGCGTCGTTCTCCCTCAGATTAACCTAAAAGATAACTTTCCACTCTTTTGATAAGAAATGGATGAGTTTCTCTGTTTATCCTTTGCTCAGTGTTAGGAAAATAGATAAGTTGTTTGTAGCATTTAGGAATCATCCTTGGTATTAATAGATGATCCCTGTCATAACCACAAGGAATGTTGCAGGTGCTGGAAATCCAGAGCAACATGCTGGAGGAATGTGGTAGGTCAGGCAGCATCAACCAGTTGCTGTTCGGGTTGAGACCCTTCATCTAGGGCTGGAAAAGAGAGGGTAAGCATCCAGTATAAGAAAGTGAAAGGAGGGGAGAAAGTACAAGCTGCCAGGTGAAAAGCCAGTTGAGGGTGGGTGGGGTTGGGGTGATGCAGTAAGAAGCTGGGAGCTGATAGACGGAAGAGGTAAAGGGCTAAAGAAGAAGGAATATGAAAGGAGCAATCAGCAGACCATGGGAGAAAGGGAAGAAGGAGTGCCAGAGGCAGGTGAAGAGAAGAAAAAGGGCAGCCAGAATGGGAAATGGAAAAAGATAGAATGGATGAGAGGAAGACATTACTGGAAGATGGAGAAATTACTGTTCATGCCATCAGGTTGGATGCTAACCAGAAAGAATATAAAGTGTTACTCCTTCAATCCGAGAGTGCCTCGACGTGATCATAGAGGAGGCCATGGACTAACATGTCAGAAAGGGAATAGGAAGGCAAATCAAAATGGGTGACACTGAAAAATCCTACTTTTTGTGGCAGGTAGAGCAAAGATGTTCAATAAAGCGGACTTCCAATCTACATTGGGTCTCACTGATGTAGGGGAAGCCCTCACTGGGGGCGATGTATACAGTAGAAGACTCCATCAGACTTGTAGGTGAAATGTCACCTCATCTTGAAGAATTGTTGTGGGCCCTGAATGATAGTGAGGGAGAAGATGTAGGAGCAGGTGTAAGGGCACTTGTCCCACTTGCAGGATCAGTAGGGAGGGACAAGTGGATAAGGGAGTCACACGGAGAGTGATCTTGGTGGAAGATGGCAGAGGTTTTGGAGATATATGTGTTGGACGCAGAGGCTTATGGGGTGGTATATTAGGATAAGTGAACCCTATCCCTATTATGGCAGTGGAAAGATAGGGTGAGGATGGATATGCAGGAAATGGAGGAGATATGGTATGGGCAGTTGCAGTGAACACAATTAGAAGTATTTCACTGTATCTCAATCAATGGACTGTCATGAAAGGAAAACAAAACACGCTTTCTAAACACTGTACTTGCTCTAACATCAGAAAAACAGACAATATAATTACTATCATATTGGTATTTGTGGGAGCTTGCTATATGCAATGTAACTGTTACATTTTCTACATTACAGCAGCAATTATATACTTTATAAATACTTAATTAGATGTAAATTGCATTGGTATAGCCCAAGGCTGTGAAAGGTGTAATATAAATAAGTTTTTCTTTATGTTGCATTCCTTGAGATGTAGCAGTTTCTAAGATGGTCTTTATAATGGAGCATTCGAGCATCCAGAACTCCATGGGATGTAATGACATGACTCTTTGCAAATATTTATTGATCTTCAGAATGAAAGATGTTTGAATTCTGTGTTTGATTTTGTTTGGGACTGCACACTTCCATCAAGACACACAGCTTGACATTTTAAGTACTGCAATTGGAGCATATGTAGATTTATTTTAGATGTAATGCATTTAAAATTAGATTTTGATGTTGTATTAGCAGAGAATCCAATATATTACAGTTTGTGTTTGGATGTCTAACACATAGGAAAGCACACTCTAAGAACTGAACAACAGAATTCCCATAGTGCAAAATATGAGTTCACTATAGCTGCACTCCTCACTTACATTTTCTGCTCTGGCAGAGGAATTGGACACAATGGGTGGGGTGAAGTAGGATGGGGAGAGATCAGTATAGTGGGCTGAGTGACAATGTGTAGACCAGCACCGAGCATCTGCTTTGCAAGAAGCATCTTGTATATGATATGCATCTGTTTAAAATGCACCTCCAAAGAGATCAAGTTGTGCACATTCCTGCTCTCAGGTGCTTTACCTACCCATTGCACATGTAATTTCCTTGCTGTACTGTACTCTCATTTCATTTTCTTGTCTGACTGTACGCTATCTGCCCACCTTTTGATGACCAGTTAGTGGAAATTTTACCAACCATACTTGCAATCAGCTTTTCTAATAGAAGTTAACAGATAGTACAGTTTAAGAACTTTTTGAGCTGGGGTTTATTAGTGGTACAGGATCTGCAAAGTTCCATGGACCATGGGTTGTAATATTACATTACCATGTTAATTGTTCCAGTACATTAAACTGAGCGCCTACTCTAGCATACAGGCATTGGTTTAGCTGAACAAGGGTGCCCTCTGCTGTGCATTTTAAGAAGCATTAATTGTTTAATTCCAATCTTTTGTGCACTTCTTGAATCAGAATTTTAATCGCTGACTTATATTACAAGAAATTTGTTGTTTTGTGGCCACAGTGTGACAAAGATATAAAAATTGCTTTAACTTACAAAAGTAAATAAATAGTCAAAAAAAAAAGGGAAAATGAGGTTCATGGTCTCCTGGACTGTTCAGAAATCTGGTGGTGGAGGGGAAGAAGCTGTTCCTAAATTGTTGAGTGTGTGTCTTCAAGTTCCTGTATCACCTTCCCACTGGTAGTACCAAAAAGAGGGCATGTTCCAGCTTTTGAGGATTCAAGAGAATATGTTTAAATTATTTATTATTAACTGCAGATTGTTTTATACAACTCATAAATGCAATATTATGAATCTGTTATTATACTGGCCTGTAACATGCATCTTAGAGAAACAATTAAGTGATCTTGACCCAAATCGGTGTCAACAGAATGAACAACCAATGCTTATGTATGAGAAAATTGTATTCAGTTTAATCCCGTCATAATTTTCCAAGCACTCAGAGAATATTAAATTTAGATAATAATAGTAGCTTGCATTTTAATGAGAATTTTCATTTTTCAATTTTACTGCTGAATAAATTACTGGCAAATATTCATGATATAAATAGAAAGTAAAACCCTTTCTAACGTTAGTATCCCTTGTAATTATATTGTATGAGGCCTATAGGGCTTGCATTTTGTTCCTTTGTTTTACAAGTTATGAAACAAAGAAAGATATTAATGAAATGCAGTTTAGGCAAGCAGCAGCTTTCCTGGTCATTTCAACTCAGCATTCTATTGATGATATTCAAATACAGGGCTACAATAAGTAGCTGACAGTAAATTGTGCTGAGGATAGTTTTCAGGCTGAAAGACTCTGTTAGCAATCAAAGTTGAATTTTTTAAAAATTGCTTCTCACTTAGTAATTCTTTGGAATATTAAAGTCTTCAAGCAATATGATATAGATGTCATCCCTACCACAAAAAAATACTTCTCCCAATGTACACCAGAAATATCCATCTCAAAATACAGTAGTGAAGAAATTATCTCAGAGATGAAAAGTTTCAGCTCTTTAATTATTATGGCTTGAAGAGAGCTTTTAAGAAAATGAAAGAAGTATCACCATGAACAACTGCAAAGTCAAATGAAATTATCAAGCTCAAGCTAACATACCAAAGAGTTCAGTTGAAGATTGGTATAAACTTTAGAACAAGACCAGGAAAAAGTGAACATTGCTTTTTCAACATGTTTCATCATTCAAAAGATTGTGTCTGATCTGATTATTAGCCTCAACCTGAATTGTTTTTACCTGTATCCTCACCTCAAAAAACTCGATATCTATTCCACAAAATGATAAATGCTGAAAACTGTATTTTTATGTTTTAGTGTTGTTGGCAATTAAATACAACACACAATAAAAATACCAGACAATGACCTTGTCTAATAATCAACTTTATTAATCATGATTGTTTCACATATCTCAGAAGTTTATCACATAGTTTCAAATAGTCATACTTTTCACGTTATACACTCTTTAGTTTACTTTCACAAATTCCAAAACTTGCAACCTGTATACAGATATTTCTATTCTCGATTAAACTGGCTATGGCTTGATCTTGGTGAGTGTCAGGACACTGGAGTAGGGATCCAATCGCAGACCAAGTACTGTGCACAGAGTGATATTAATTGAATAACAAATCCTGAGGTGCAAACAAAGTCAGTGTCAAAGTTCAGGCAGAGATCAAAACATACAGAGAAATCCAAAAACCAGAACCAGGAAACAGGCGGAGTTGGTATTCAGACAGACAGAGGTCAGATACAAATGTTAGAAAGGCTCAGGAAAATTCACTGGCATAATCTGGGAACAAACAAGTGAAAACACAGGACTGAAATACACTGAGCAATAAACAGAGAGGCAGATGATAAGTGGAGTACAATGAGACACAGGTGGCAGGAATACAGGTAATAATGAGAAACAGATGAGAGATGGAGTACTCAGTGATACAGGGGCTGGAGTAGAGTAAGAGTGGGGACAGGAGCGGATGGCAATACAAAACCAGACTGACAGCTAGGGGGAGACACACAAAAAGACAGAGTTCAACTGCAGGTACTGACAGTGAGTTCTTCTGTGTCCCTGACTCAGAGTCTTCTTCAGTGGTTGGTCTGCAGGGACACTGCTGTAGGTCATCCTACAAGGGAACTTCTGGTACATTTCTTCACAGACATGCTCCCAATTATTGTAGAAGTCGTTATTGCCTTTACACAAACTGAGTTCTGATCCTTATTTATAATGAGCATAGGTTTCCTGAACTTCTTCAAATTGCAGTTGGTGCCATCCTGAATTGAATTGAATTCAATTGACTATTATTTACATCCTTCACATACATGAAGTAAAAATCTTTATGTTACATCTCCGTCTAAATATGCAATGTGCAATTTATAGTAATTTATAATAAATAGTATGTACAACCGGACAGTCATAGAAATATAATTGTATCAGTGTGAATGAATCAGTCTGTTGGCCTGGTGGAAGAAGCTGTCCCTGTTGGTCCCGGCTTTTACGCTGCAGTAACGTTTCCTGGACGGTAGCAGCTGGAACAGTTTCTGGTTAGAGTGACTCGCGTCCTCAATGTCGCAACTGTCTTTGTAAATATCCTGAATAGTGAGAAATTCACATCTACAGATGTGCTGGGCTGTCTGCACCACTCTCTGCAGAGCCCTGTGATTGAGGGAAGTACAGTTTCCATACCAGGCAGTGATGCAGTCGGTCAGGATGCTCTCAATTGTGCCTCTCTAGAAAGTCCTTAGGATTTGGGGACCCATACCAAACTTCTTCACCTTCTTGACGTAAAAGAGGTGCTGTTGTAGTTTTTTCACCACACAGACCATTCAAGGTCATTGGTGATATGTATGCTGAGGAACTTAAAGATGTTCATCCTCTCAATTTCAGATCCATTGATGTCAATAGGGGTTAGCCAGTCTCCATTCCTCTTGTAGGCCACAACCAGATCCTTTGTTTTTGTGACGTTGCGGAAGAGGTTGTTCTCTTGACACCACTGTGTAGGGTGCTGCCTTCCTCTCTGTAGGCTGTCTCATTATTATTTGAGGTTAGGCCAATCAGTGTAGTGTCATCAGCAAATTTAATTAGTAGATTAGAGCTATGGGTGGCAACACGGTCATGGGTATACAGAGAGTATACAAGGGGTAAATCCTACAAATACTTTAACCATATGTTTCCTAAATTATCAGAATATTTGTGTGAGATTTGTCCTTTTCTATAGGATGTCAGCTCCCAAATGCATCTCGCTGCTTATCTTGTCATACAGAGAGCTCACAGTGGGATGTTTATGATGGGATAGTCCACAGGGCTGCAAAGCTGTCTCAGATATGTTTTCTGTTGAGACTGACCAGCCATTGATTACATGACCTTCCTTCACTGTGCTCTTTTGTTCCATGGTTTCCAACATAGTCGCAGAGTGTCCTTCCAAAGCCTAATGGGATACTTCACAATCTGCCCGGCTGTTACAGTCCTCTCTTTTTCACCAATGATCAACATAGTAACACCAGAAGACCATAAGACGTAGGAGCAGAATTAGGCCATCTGGCTAATCACGATTCAATCCATGATTCAATCATGGCTGATCATTTTTTCCCCTTCCTCAACCCCATTTCCTGACCTTCTCCCAATAATCTTCAACACCATGTCCAATCAAGAACCTACCAATCTCTGCCTTAAATACACCCAATGACATGACCTCCACAACTGCACGTGGAAACAAATTTCACGAATTCACCTCTCGCTAAAGAAATTTCTCCGCATCTCTGTTTGAATGGATGCCCCTCTATCCTGAAGCTGTGCCCTCTTGTCCTAGACACTCCCACCATGGAAAACATCCTTTCTACCTCTACTCTGTCCAGGCCCTTCGACATTCGAAAGGTTTCAATGAGATCCCCTCTCATTCTTCTAAATTCCAGCAAGTACAAACCCAAAGCCATCAAACGTTTCTTGTATGATCATCCTTGTGAACCTCCTCAGGACTCTCTCCAATATCAGCACATCTCTTCTAAGAAGAGGAGCCCAAAACTGTTCACAATACTCAAGGTGAGGCCTCACCAGTGCCTTATAAAGTCTTAGCATCACATCCTTGCTCTTGTATTCTAGACCTCTTGAAATGAATGCTAACATGGCATTTGCCTTCCTCACCATCATCTCAACCTGCAAGTTAACCTTTAGGGTGTTCTGTACAAGGACTCCCAAGTCCCTTTGCATCCCAGATTTTTGGATTTTCTCTCTATTTAGAAAATAGTCTGCACATTTTTCTACTACCAAAGTGCATGACCATGCATTTTCCAACATTGTATTGCATTTGCCACCTTCTTGCCCATTCTCTTAATCTGTCTAAGTCCTTCTACATCCTACCTGTTTCCTCCACTCTACCTGCCCCTCCACCAATCTACATATCATCTGCAACCTTGGCAACAAAGCCATCTATTTCATCATCTTTTCTTCTAATTTTTATTTATTTATTAAATTTTAGAAAATTACAAAGAATAAATGTGATGATAAAATAGTGAGAAAAATAATATTAACCCTCTCCCCCTTAACCCTTATCTAAAGAAAAAAAAAAGAAGAGAAAGATTGCTTGGATATTGGAGGATCCCCACATGCTCCATGGAGTTCAAAATAATTTTAATATTTATTTTTACTTTCCCCAATTACTTTATAATTTTATCTTCAAAGGACCTATGTATTTAATCCTATCTTTTGTAAGTATGGGAGCCAAATTTTCAAAAATATATCATATTCATTTCTTAGATTGTATGTAATTTTTTCAAGTGGAATACAACTATGTATTTCATTATTCCAACAATCCATAGTTACATATAAATCAGATTTCCAAGTAACTGCGATAAATTTTTGGCTACTGCCAATGCAATTTTTATAAATTTTTTCTGATACTTATTCAATTTAAGTTTCGGTATTGTCCTTTCAATATCTCCTAAAAAGTAATACTGGACTATGTGGGAGTTGTACTCCAGTAATTTGTTCCAATAAAAGTCTTAGATTTATTCAAAATGGTTGCATTTTAAAACAAGACCAAGTATAATGTAAAAAGGTACCAATTTCTTGATTACATCAAAAACATTGGTCAGACATATTTGAATTTAATCTATTTATTTTCTGTGGTGTTATATATAATTGATGTAAAAAATTATATTGTTTTAATCTAAGTTGAACATTTATTGTATTTCTCATACTATCAGAACATAATCTTGACCAGTTTTTTCCATCAATTTTAACATTCAAATCAGATTCCCATTTTTGACTTGATTTATGAATTCCTGATTTAATTGTCTGTTTTTGAATCAAATTATACAAACAAGATGTAAATTTTTTAACTTTTCCTTTTTGAATTAATATTTCTATTTCACTAGGTTTTGGCATCAACATCGTTTGTCCCAGCTTTTCTCGTAAATAAGCCTTTAATTGAAAATAACAGAAAAGAGTGTTATTTGATATTTTATATTTATTTTTTAATTGATCAAATGACATCAATATACCTTCTTCAAAACAATCACCTATATATTTAAACCCCTTTTGGAACCAATTATATAAAAGTTTATTATCCATTGTAAAAGGAATAAGCCTATTTTGAATTAAAGTTCTTTTTGCTGATAAAGATTTCTTTATCTCGTCATCTATATTTACCTTATTCAATAAATCAATCAAGTGTCTTAATATAGGAGATTCTTTTTTTTCCTGTATCCATTTGGATTCCCATTTATATATAAAATCTTCTGGTATGTTTTCTCCTATCTTATCTAATTCTATTCTAATCCATGCCAGTTTTTCTTCATCAAAAAAAGACGCAATAAATCTAAGTTGATTTGCTTTATAATAATTCTTAAAATTTGGAAGTTGTAACCCTCCTAAATCAAATTCACATGTCAATTTTTCCAATGATATTCTTGACATCTTTCCTTTCCAAAGAAATTTCCTTACATATTTATTCAGTTCTTGAAAAAACTTCTGAGGTAATTGTATTGGTAAAATTTGGAATAAATATTGCAATCTAGGAAATATATTTATTTTTACAGCATTAACTCTACCTATTAATATTATTGGTAACATCATCCATTTATCAAGATCCTCTTTTATTTTTTTTAATAATGTCAAATAATTTTGTTTATATAAATTTTTACATCATTATCATTTCTAATACCTAAATATTTTATCCCATTTATTGACCATCGAAATTGAGTTACTAATCGACATTGATTATAATTTCCTTTTGTAAGGGGTAAAATTTCCCTTTTATCCCAATTTACTTTATACCCTGATAGTTTCCCATATTCTTCCAACCTAAAAGATAATCTTTACAAAGATTGCAATGGGTTTGTTAAATAAATCAAAACATCATCAGCAAATAAATTAATCTTATATTCTTCTTGATTAACTCTAAAGCCCCCGATGTCTGAATCTGTTTTAATTAATTCAGCTCATGGTTCTATTGCCAATACGAATAAAGCAGGTGATAATGGGCAGCCTTGTCTAGTTGACCTCGTTAAGCAAAATGGTGTTGAAATCTGACCATTTGGAACTACTTGAGCTTGAGGATTAGTATTTAAGGTTTTAATCCATTGTATAAAAGATTTTCCTCACTCATATTTTTCCAATACCTTAAATAAAAAATCCCATTCCAATCTATCAAATGCTTTTTCTGCATCCAAAGCAACTGCAATACTCATTTCCTCTCTTTTTTGTGCCAAACAAATTATACTAAGTAACCGGGTTATATTATCCATTGATTGTTTTTAATAAAACCTGTTTGATCCATATGTATTAATTTTGGTAAATATTTAGATATTCTATTAGATAAAATTTTTGCTATTATTTTATAATCTGTATTCAACAAAGAAATAGGCCTATATGATGTTGGTTTTTAAGGATCTCTATCTTTTTTTGGCAATACAGTTATGATCGCTGTTAAAAAAGATTGTGGGAGTTCATGCATTCTTTCCACTTGGTATATTAATTCCATAAAAGGAGGAATTAATAAATCTTTAAATTTTTTATAAAATTCAGGAGGAAAACCATCTTCTCCTGATTATTTATTACTCTGAAGTGATCCTAAAGCTTCTTCAACCTCTTTTAATGTAAAGGGCATATCTAATCCTTTCTGTTCTTCCAAATTTAATTTTGGAAGGGTTATTTGTGATAAAAATTTATCCATCTCAGCAAATCTTATTTTGTGATTCTGATTGATATAGTTCAGTATAAAATTTTTTAAAAGTTTCATTAATTTCTAAAGGTTTATAAGTAACCATATTTACACTTGTTCTAATTGCATTTATTGTTTTAGAAGCCTGTTCTGTTTTCAACTGCCAAGCAAGAATTTTATGTGATCTTTCACCTAATTCGTAATATTTCTGTTTAGTTCTCATAATTACTTTTTCTGCACGATATGTCTGGAGTGTATTATATTGTAGTTTTTTATTAACAAGTTGTCTTCATTTTTCTTCTGTCATATATCTTTGAGATTCTTTTTCCAACTTTATGATATCTTTTTCCAATTGATCTATTTCTGCCATGTATTCCTTCTTAATTTTAGATGTATAACTTATAATCTGACCCCTTAAATATGCTTTCATCGCTTCCCATAATACAATTTTATCCTCAACTGAATGTAAATTTTTATCCAAAAAAAATTGAATCTGTTTTTTCATAAAATCACAAAAATCTTGATGTTTTAATAAAATTGAATTAAATCTCCATCTATAAATCGATTCCTCCTTATCCATCATTATCATTGTCATTATCAAGGGGAATGATCTGACAGTATTCTTGCTTTATATTCCACACTTTTTACTCTATCTTGAATATTTTTGATAATAAAAAAATCAATCCTTGAGTAAGTTTTATGTCTATTTGAATAAAATGAATAATCTCTTTCTCTTGGATTAATTTTTCTCCATATATCAATCAGGTTTAAATCTTTCATTAATGATAAAGTTAGTTTTATTACTTTTGATTTTGTAGCAACTTTAGTTGACCTATCCAAAACTAGATCTAAACAAAAATTAAAATCTCCACCTATTAATATTTTATCATGTGCATCAGCCAAGTTCAAAAAAACTTCTTGTATGAATTTTGGATCATTTTCATTTGGTGCATAAATGTTCATAAAAGTCCATAATTCTGAAAAAAATTGACAATGTATAATCACATATCTCCCCACAGAATCAATGATTACATTTTGTATTTTAATTGGTAAAGATTTATTAACCAAAAATGCAACTCCTCTCTATTTTGAATTAAATGAAGCTGCAATGACATTTCCAACCCAATCCCTCTTTAATTTCTTATGTTCTGTTTCTGTTAAATGTGTTTCTTGTAAAAAAGCTATATCTCCTTTCATTTTCTTAGTATATGTTAAAACTCTTTTTCTTTTCACAGGTCCATTAATACCATTAACATTAAAACTTTAAAAATTAAGTAAATTAGTCATTCATAATACCTTGGGAACTCTTTAAAATTCTCCATGTTGCTATGAGTTTCTCCCCAACCATTCAGGCAAAAAAGAAGTAAAATAGAAGAAAAATAACTAATATTTAAGAAAAAAAAACAAAGTACCCCCCACTAATGTTGCGAATAAAAAGAACACAACATTACACCCCCCCCCCCCCATTTTACGGGTCATGGCAATCACCATGATTGTACACGTGAAACTCACAGCCATCGATCAGGAGCTCCTCCAGCTGCCCTGCAAAAAAAGAGAAAATATATTAATGAAGAAAAAAAAGAAAATAATTAATGTCTCTACTCCCAATTAATACTCCTCAACTATTTTTTTTATAAATGTCCATCAAGTCCAACCTTGTTTCAGTCTTCATCATTAGTCCATTTCATTTCTATAATTCTTTACTTCTCTTCGTGGACATCAGGTAATTCTTGTACAAATTTCTCTGCTTTCCGGTAGTCAATGAAAAATCTTCTTTCTTCGTTATCCAGGAAAATTATCAATTTTGCTGGGTAGCTCAATAAAAATTTATAGCCCTTTTCCCATAAAGATTTTTTCACTGGATTAAATTCCTTCCACCTCTTCAGAAGATCGTAACTTATGTCTGGATAAAAAAAAAACTCTTTTCCCTTCTATTATCAATGGCCCATTTCTCTTTTTAGCACCTTGAGTAGCTGCCTTCAAGATCATTTCTTTATCTTGGTACCTTAAGCATTTTATCAAAATTGATCTTGGATTTTGATCTTGTTGAGGTCTTGGTCTTAAAGCTCTGTGTGCTCTTTCAATTTCAATTACTTGGCTTCTTTCTTTCATTTCCAAAATTTTCGGAATCCATTCTTGAAAGCATTTTATTGGATTTTCTCCCTCTGTACCTTCCATAAGAACAACAATTTTGAAATTACTTCATCTTCTAGAGTTTTCAAGTGCATCTATTTTTTCCAACATCCGTTTTCTTTCTATTGTCCAGGCAAGATTATTGTCTTCTATCTTATCTATTCTTTCAGTGTTTTCCTCCACTTTTACTTCCATCTCTTCAACTTTATTATCTATCTTCTTTTGTTTTTCCACCACATTATCGAGTGTATTCTGCATCCTTCTTATAGCTTTTAATTCATTCATAATATATATCAGGATATCTTTTATGTCTCCTTTAATCTCCTCCTTCTTTTCCTCTTTTTCTTCCTCTGAATTTCCCAAAGTGTCTGATTCCACTTCTGATTCACTTCCAGCCATAGCTGGGATTTGTAGTTTTGTTAATATCTGTTCGTGCATACTTGTTCTTTCGTGCATGCGTTGTTCTTGCTGTTTCTTCTTAGAGACCGCCGACATTGCTGCAACTTCCTGTCCCACATCATCAGAAGTGCCATGCACTTCGCCAGGAGGAGATCCAACTTGAGTCCGAGGCTTTGCCGAGATGGTTAGGCCTTTTTCCCCGCCAATTTGCACAGTCTTCGAAGTAGTAGCTTTCTTCTGTTTTGGTTTAGGAGCCATATCAAAAGATAATCCTGAGTTACTTATAAATAGTTTCTAGTAAGTATTTATTAACTCTTCTTCATTTAAACCCTATTTCATTACTTTTTACGAGGGAGCTGGATTCCCAACGTCTCGATCCTACGTCATCACATGATGCCCCCCTCTATTTCATCAACTAAGTCATTTGTATTACTTTCTACAAAATGAAACCTAAGTCATAAAATGAAGTGGTCGCAACACTGACCCCTGCAGAACGCCACTAGTCACTGGCAGCCAAACAGACAAGGCTCCTTTTATTCCCATTTGCTGCCTTCTTCCAATCAGCCAATGCTGTAACCATGTTAGTAAATTTCCTGTAATACAGTGGGCTCTTAACTTGGTAAGCAGCCTCGTGTTGCACCTTGTCAAAGCCCTTCTGAAAGTCCAAATATACAACATCCACTACATTCCCTTTTTCTATCCTCCTTGTAATCTTCTCAAAGAATAGCAACAGGTTCATCAGGTAGGATTTTCTCTTAAGGAACCATGCTGACTTTGTCCTCTCTTGTCCTGTGTCACCAAGTACTCTCCATTACCTCTTTCTTAACAATTGACTCTAACATCTTCCCAACCACTAAGGTCAGGCTAACTGGTCTATAATTTCCTTTCTGCTACCTTCCTCCTTTCTTAAAGAGTGGAATGATATTTGCAATATTCCAGTCCTCTGGCACCATGCCAGAGTCCATTGATTTTTGAAAGATCATTTCTAATGCCGTCACAATCTCTAATGCTACCTTTTTCAGAACCCTAGGGAGCAGCAATTAATGGATCAAACAAGTAATCAGAGCAGGTAAATACAAACAATAGCTATTAGCAATTGAAATTTATTGTATAAGTAAAGGTAAATATTCAGTAAATAAATTTAGTCAACAGATTTGACAAGTAATTTACAAACGTTTGTAAATGCCCCACTTAACTGCGGAGAAATTTCTCTTTCCCAATGAGTTAACAAAATAGCTGGGGCAATGAACTGAATAAGGTCATGGTAATAATAAAAGCAATATGCGAAATAAGAAGTATTCCCAAACTATTTTTGTAAATAAAGCAAGTGCCAAGGTTCCTATTATGTATTGCTTATAACTAATACTTCAAAGTTTTAACCATCACCATAAGAATCGAGAAGAGACAGAATGAGAATCAGAATCAGGTTTAATATCACTGGCATATGTTGTGAAATTTGTTGTTTTGCAGCAGCAGTACGTTGCTTTGAGGCAGCTCACCCTATTTTTCTTAGGCACTGGTATGACTTTTGAAGCAAGTGGGAACCTCTAATTGCAACAGTGAGAGACTGAAGATGTCCTTGAATACTCCTGCTAGTTGGTTGTCATGGGTTTTCAGAGCCTGACCAGGCACATCATCAGACCCCGGCGCCTTGAAAGGGCTTGCCCTCTTGGAAATGATCTGACATCAGTCTCTGAGACAGAGATCACAGCCTCACCAGGTACTGCAGGCATTTGCAAAGGTGCAATTTTACTCTCCCTTTCAAAGTGTGCATTAAAGGTGTTGAGCTCCTCTGGGAGTGAAGCATCATAGCCATTCATGCTGTTAGGTTTCGTTTTGTAGGAATAATGTCCTGCAAACCCTGCCAGAGCTAACATGCATCCAATTCCATCTCAAAGTACTCCTGTAAACCCTCCTTCACCTCCCTTGACCATAGCCATTTGGTCCTGCAGTCTTTAGTCTCTGTCTATACACTGGGAGCAGAAGTACAGATAGGTGACTGGACTTTCCCTGTGGGTGTGGGATGGTGCCATAAACATGCTTGATGGTGGGACAAAAATCGTCAAGTGTGTTGACTCCTCTGCTTCCACAAGTGATATGTTGGTGGTAGATTTTCAGAGACTTCTTCAAGCTGACCTAGTTGAAATCTGCAACCATAGGGAAGGTATCAGAGTGTGCAGTTTCACGCCTGCTGTTTTCTTTGCTCAGATCCTGCGGTGCCTGCCTGGTGTTAACCTGCCAGGTTGATAGTGGAAAACTCACTTTCCAGATGAAATGGATGACATTTGACAGCCAGATGTTCCAGGTCAGGTGAGCAGGAATGAGAAAGACTGCAACATTTGTGCTCCACGATGAATTAATGATAAAGCATACTCCACCTCCTCTAAAAGACTGAGCTGTGCTGCCTTTGTGGAGAATGGCGCAGCTATTGGCCTGCAGCTTGGCATCTGCAATAGCCACGTTTCTGCAAAGCAGAGCACACAGCAGTCCATAAGACCATAAGAAATAGGAGCAGAATTAAGCCATTCTGGTCATCATGTCTGCTCTTCCATTCCATTGTTGCTGATCGCAGGTCAAACTCAACCCCATACACCTGCCTTCTCGCCATATCTTTTGATGCCCTGACTGATCAGGAAACTATCAACTTTGCCTTAAACGTATCCATGGACTTGGCCTCCACCACAGTCTGTGGCAGAGCATTTCACAGATTCAGTACACTGGCTAAAAAAAAATTATCCTTACCTCTGTTCTAAAAGGTCCCCTTTGAGGCTGTGCCCTCTAGTTCTGGATACCCCTCCAGAGGAAACATCCTCTCCACATCCACCTTATCTAGTCCTTTCAGCATTTGGCAAGTTTCAATGGGATCCCCACACATTCTTCTAAATTCCAGTGAGTTCTATTGTTCCTTTTACCAAGATGGATTATCATACATTTCCCAACACTGTATCCCATCTGCCACTCCTTTTGTCCATACTTTCAATTTGTCTAAGTTCTGCTGCAATCGCATTGCTTCCTCAGCACTACCTACCCCTCCACCTATCTTTATATCATACATAAGCTTTGCCACAAAGCCATCAATTCCGTTATCTAAATCACTGACAAACAATGGGAGTAGACCCCTGAGGAATACCACCAGTCACCGACAGCCAATCAGTAAAGGCCCCCTTTATTTCCACTCGCTTCCTTCTGCCTGTCAGCCATTCTGCTATCCATGCCAGTACTTTTCCTGTAACACTATAGGATTTTACCTTGTTAAACAGCCTCATGGCACCTTGCCAGTCTCTGATGTCCCTCCTAAACAGAAATCTTGCTGTGAGGTCTTAAATTTTATTTTCCGGAGACTGTACCTATGGCAGCAGGGTAGTCAGGAGTAGTAAACTAAGGCTTCTGCATTTTAGTTGTACATGTAGACTGGCGTGACATCCTTGCTTCTATTTTCTTAAAGGTGAACTGCACTTATGAAAATAGTCTGCCGTCCGAGATTCATTGTGTTTGAGTATAGATAGATCTTTTAAACATCTTCAGACAATGAGGATGAGGGAGACAGAGTTAAGATGGTGCTAAGCAGCGACTCCTTTGTTTGTATCTTCAGAAACACTTCCATTTCCATCCTTAATATCTTTATTTTTCCCTTTCAGGGTTCTTTTGAAGCCCCTTACCTGGAGTTACATGCAGACTTCACTTCTTCACGGGAATAGGACCCGTTCTCGGGGTTTCAGGACTGGCCATTGTTCAGCATGCCAAGGGTTCGGCCTGAGAGTCCGGCTCAGATTTGGACGTCTAAGATCTCAGGGCTCTGAAGATAGGTAGATCGAGAGTCGGTGTCACTGTAGGTGACCGGTGTGTCATCGGGTGAGTTGGAAAATCTACTGTTGTGGGCCCGAAGGTCCGAGATCTTTGCGATCTTCAGGCACAGAGCTCGCAAAAAGTGATGTAATGGACTTCTAACATCGTAAACCAGTGAGTTGTTGTTATATCTCCCCGCTCGCTGGGAAAATGGAGACATCTCCCTCTCCTTTATTAGGGAGAGAGAAAACCTGTGGTATGTCGAACGCTGGATGAAATGTGAACTCTCTGAGGTAACTGCAAGTTTGTGTCTTTGCTATTGCCTTACTCATGCTTGAGTGCTCAGTGGCAGTGCCAATGCTTGCGTTTTTTTTGCCGGTGGTGGGAGGGGGATCATTGCTCGCTGCCGCTTACGCGATGGAGGGGGGACTTGGGGGGCAACATTGGGGTTCTCACATTTAACTGTTGTTCATTCTTTGGGGCATTTTTCTGCCTTTGTGGATGTTTGCAAAGAAAAGCATTTCAGGATGTATATTGTATACATTTCACTGACATTAAATTGGACCTTTGAACCATTGAACAATGCTGCTTACTGAAGTACACATGCCTGTGACTGGATTTCAGCTGCAGCTGCCCTCAATGAGAATTGTTGCTGATTCCCATTGGAGCTGCATGTAAAAAATCACCACTTAATGGTGCCATCTTACAAGAATGATAAAAGCATCAGTCACTTTTGTATGTTCAAAACATCATTCATGGGAACATCGCCAGTGTCTATATCTATGTTGAAGACAACAGCTGGCATACTCAGCCTCTGAATAATTCACAGGCTTTGTCAGGGCATCAAGCAGGATATGCTACTGATGACAGTTGCATGGAGAAAAACTTTTACTTGGTTGACATGATACTAACTAGCCCTTCCATTCTCCAATAGAGTTTTATATGGAAGGGCTAGCTTTATGAACATATGTGGTCCCCTATATTTGACATTAGCTGGGTTGAATCCCTGGAGTATGATTTCTTGTCCAGTACTATAGCCGTTAGTGTAACTTTTCCAAATAATTGACCACATATTTTGCTGTTTGGAAGAGATCAAGATGTTGAAGAGTCTAGAAACATCTTATGGGACACACAGTCATAAATTGTAATGGACTATATCCTGTACAAGTAGAGATAATATTACAGATAATCTTTAACATGATGGCTGTCCAACTGGAATTGTGCTGTTAATCAGTCTTGCATCATAAAATTTTCAGAGTAAGTAGTAATTTTTTAAGTTACTGTATCTTCAGCAACACCACTAGACTGGGAAAACTTCAGCTTGATACCAAACAAGGCTATAAATTAACCAGACTGGTCAGAATCAATCACACAGGTAAAACCCAACAAGTAACAATCTGTGTTTCTAAAATGTAAGCTGCATCTTCAGCTGTGTTCATTCTTTGTGAGAAGCTTTAACCCACTAAATGAAGGTATCCACAATAACCCCCCCCCCCCTTTGCAATGTAGGGTCCAAAATAATCAATGTGTAATTAGTTCACTGACCCTCATTTTCATTTTACTAGACAAACACAGTACACATTTGCATTTTAGGAGACAAGAATCTTGGCTGCTTATTTATATTTTAGAAGACAAACACTATCATTATATCAAAAGCAGCTTTTCAAAATAACTCTAAAACTCATATACTGTGTGTCAGAAGTCTTGAGCCACATTTTTAAATCCTTTTTTGAAAAGGCGATATTTAATATTACTTCCCAGTTATTCTGATCTATTACCTAAACAACCTATTTTAAATTCCTCATTTAAGTATACATTAATCACCCATTTCACAAAATGACTATTGACCTCTGAAATGTAGGAATGTCATATCCATGACAGAGTCATTCACATTTCCAAAACCTTAACCTGGATTCCACATGGCAAGTGAGGGATCCGGGTCTCTCTCTAAAATCAGTTCCAAAGGAAACAAATAAAAGAACACAAACTAAACACACAGATAGAACAAGACAATAAGCCATGCTTGCACTTCTGTTCTTCAGAAATAACTAGGAAACTTAGAATAGTTATCTTCCACCTTGAAAACTTTAACACATATTTCAAGAACAAAGGAAAAGTAGAAAAGTAGATGGGTGGGACCTCACATACAAACTCGTTTACACAACTCTATTCTCTGTATCCTCTTGACTGTATGGCCAGGTTCTGCTCCAACACCATCTACAGCTTGCAGATAATACCACCATAATGGGCCATATCTTAAATAACACTGAGTTGGAGTATAGAAAGTAGGAGAGTCTTATGACATGGTGCCATGACAACAACCTTTAAGTTCAAAGTAAAATGTATTATCTGAGTACATACACCTCACCACATACAACCCTGAGATTCTTTTTCAGTGGGCATACTTAGCAAATCTATAGAACTGTAACGGTAAACTGGATCTGTAAACTAGATCAAGCACTGTAAACTATAAACAAACTGTGCAAATGGAGATAATAAATAAATAGCAATAAACAAACAAACATGAAATAACAAGTTAGAAGAGTCCTTAAGTGATTGTAGTTATTTATCCCCTTTTGTACCTATCCCTTAATGTCAGTAAAACAAAAGAGCTGGTCATTAGTTTCAGGAAGTGAAATGTTGCACATGTTCCTGTTCACATCAATTGCACTGAAGCCAGGAGGTTTGAAAGCTTCAAGTTCCTAGGAGTGAACATCACTAATAGCCTGTCTATGTCCAACTGAATTGATGACATAGCCAAGGAAGCTCACTGGCGCCTCTACTTCATCAGAGGGCTAAAGAAGTTTGGCATATCCCCATTGACCTTCACAGATTTCTATTAATGGACCATACATCATTGCTTAGTATGGCAACTGCTCTGCTGATGACTGCAAGAAAATGCAAAGAGTTGTGGACACAACTCAGAATATCATGAAGACCAGCTTCCCCTCCATGAACTCTGCCTGCACTTCTCACTGCCTTGGTAAAGGAGCAACATAATCAAAGGCCACACCAATCCTGGACATTCTTCTCCTTCCCTCTCCCATCGGGCACAAACTATAAAAGCCTGAAAGCATATACTTCTATGCTCAAGAGCAGCATACCTTGGCTCACCTTGGTATTGTCAGTAGGGTCAGAACTATCACTGGGACTTTAATGAAGTGAATGTGACTATGAGACTAATGCACAAGTCTAACACCATCTCTTTAATTCAGATAGACCTTGTATATTTAGATTTAGCCTTAAGATGAGGCCATTAATGGCTTGCCAATGCTGTGGGATGTTCTCACCCTTTAGTTATGTACACCAATTTAACCCTCTCACAGGATCCCCCTATTAAATTCCACAACCCCTAAAACTGCATCTTTCACTTCATCTAAAAGTCTTCTACCTTTACTTTGCAAATGAGTTAAGTGAGGAATCACTGTTTTGCTAAGACAGACAATTATCAATGATATTTCCTCCTTGTTGTTTATCCCAGGTGGCATTTGCATTTGTGGGCCATATCAAATAATTCACATGGAATTTGGCGAGGCTCAGAAAAAGAGATTTGATTTATTCTCTCTACTAATAGTGCACCAAAAATAAGGTCTCATAATGTACTGTTCCCTCTTGATCATTAGTGAATGTCCTAGCTGTTGTGAGGAAAATTCTCAACAAAGTAGAGAGAGTACAGAGAAGATTTACTAGAATGTTACCTGGGTTTCAGCACCTATGTTACAGGGAAAGATTGAACAAGTTAGGTCTTTATTCTTTGGAGTGTAGAAGGTTGACGGGGGACTTGATAGAGGTATTTAAAATTATGAGGGGGATAGATAGAGTTGATGTGGATAGACTTTTTCCATTGAAAGTAGAGGAGATTCAAACAAGAGGACTTGAGTTGAGAGTTAGGGGGCAAAAGTTTAAGGGTAAAACGAGGGGGAATTTCTTTACTCAGAGAGTGGTAGCTGTGTGGAATGAGCCTCCAGTAGGAGTGGTAGATGCAGGTTCGGTATTGTCATTTAAAGTAAAATTGGATAGGTATATGGACAGGAAAGGAATGGAGGGTTATGGGCTGAGTGTGGGTCAGCGGGACTAGATGAGAGTAAGCATTCGGCACAGACTAGAAGGGCCGAGATGGCCTGTTTCTGCGCTGTAATTATTATATGGTTATATGGTTATAAGGGTTTCATTGGTATGACTGGTGTTGTGGAAATTTCTTAGATGGGGGTACTGATGTATTCTGGTCATTCTCATCAAGATTAACTTGCCGGCTACTTTGTTTAACAAAGCTCCATCTAAATTCTTGCCAATCTCATTGTATACTGTCTTCGTTGTATGGTATGGACACAGATGAATACCCTTTGAACACTGAGCTATAGCTTCAGCATTTCAGTTTGCTGATGGTGTTTAGAACGGTCAGCCCACTTTTCACACTGTCAGTTTGATATATGTATGGAGGACTTGTACCAGTGCTGGCAAGTCATTACATTTATTTTCTAATTTCTTTCTGGTTTCTTTTTTAAAATTGTTTTTGTTTTCATCCTGACGATTAATTTTCTCAAGTTTCTCTTTCGAAGTGAGCCTGAATTTGACTTGTGGGTGATATATTCATTTCTCCATAGAACATTACAGCACAAAAACAGGCCTTTTGGCCCTTGTTGGCTGTGCAGAACCATTTTTCTGCCTAGTCCCACTGACCAGCACCTGGACCACATCCCTCCATACACCTCTCATCCATGTACCTGTCCAAGATTTTCTTAAATGTTAAAAGTGAGCCTGCATTTACCACTTCATCTGGCAGCTCATTCCACACTCCTACCACTCTCTGTGTGAAGAAGCCTCCCCTAATGTTCCCTTTAAACATTTCCCCATTCACTCTTAACCCATGTCTTCTGGTTTTCTTCTCCACTAGCCTCAGTGGAAAAAGCCTTAGTTTATTTTAGTTCCCACCAAGATGTTTACTATAAATTCTCAATCTGATCTTTCTTTAATTGTTGCTTTAGTTTCTTGCCTTTTTTCCTTTTTAACTTCTCAGTTCTTGTGATGCACATTCAAATGCAATTGATTTACTTAATTCTTTGTCCTTTTTACTCTCAATAGTTTGAGCCTGCTCCCAGAGCAAATCCCCTAGGGCTTCTGTCCCTGATGAGTCTTCCTTAACTAAGGTTTTTACCTATTTGGGCTATTTTGTAACTCAAATGTTTTGCAAGACTATCTGTCACAATCACTTGGATTTCATTATTGTCTGATGCTGGTGGCTATAATGCAACCACCAATGGCAGGTACAACCATCCCAACTTTTAGCACAAAAGTTAGGTAATTTACTTGAGTGATTCAGCTCAAGATGAAGATAAAATTACTTATTATTGAGCTTATCTAAGGATGCCAAATGTTCCCAATTAAATACAGCACAGGATATAAATATACTGGACAATGCCTGTGCCTAACAATTAATGTCCTTATTAATCACAACTGATTCAAACAACTCAAAGGTTTACCACATCGTTTCAAACAATCACTTAACTTTTTAGTTACACAACTCTTTTAGTTACTTTCATAACTTCCAAAACCGAGAACTTGGATTTTTGAGGAATATGGCCAGATTTTGATCTTAGCAAGTTATTCTTTTACTCCCTAATTCAGGGTTGTCTTCTTCATTGGGTGGTCTCTGGAGTCATTACTGCTGGTCATCTTGTAAGGCAACATTTTATACATTTCTTCATAATTATTGCTTAGGTCTTTATTACCTTTACACAACCTTCATTCCAATCCTTATTTTATAAGACCATAAGAATTAGGAGCAGAATTAGGCCATCTGGCCCATCAAGTCTGCTCTGCCATTCAATCATGGCTGATCCTTTTTTTCTCTCTTCCTCAACCCCAATTCCCAGCTTTCTCCCTTTACCCTTTAATGCCATGCCCAATCAAGAACCTATCAGTCTTTCCCATAATATACCCAAAGAGCTGGCCTCCATAGCTGCAGGTGGCAAAAAATTCCACAAATTCGCCACCCTCTGGCTAAAGAAATTTCTCTGCATCTGTTTTGAAAGGGCATCCCTCTGTCCTGAGCTGTGCCCTCTTGTCCTAGACTCTCCCACCATGGGAAACATGCTACTCTGTTTAGGCTTTTCAACATTTGAAAGGTTTGAATGAGATCCCCCCTCATCCATCTGAATTCCAGTGAGTACAGACCCAGAACCATCAAATGTTCCTCGTATGATAAACCTTTCATTCCTGGAATCATCCTCTGGACCCTTTCCAATACCAGCACATCTCTTCTAAGATGAGGGGCCCAAAACTGTTCACAATACTCAAGGTGAGGCCTCACCAGTGCCTTATAAAGCCTCAGCATCACATCCTTGCTCCTGTATTCTAGACCTCTTGAAATGAACCCTAACATGGACCCTCACCACCATCTCAACCTGTAAGTTACCCTTTAGGGTGTCCTGCATAATGACTCCCAAGTCCCTCTGCATCTCTGATTCTTTGATTTTCTCCCCATTTAGAAAACAGTCTGCACATTTCTTTCTACTACCAAAGTACATGACCGTGCATTTTCCAACATTGTATTTCATCTGCCACTCTCTTGCCCATTCTCCTAGTCTAAGTCCTTCCACATACTACTGGTATCTTCAACACTATCTGCCCCTCCACTAATCTTCATATCATCTGCAAACTTGCCAACAAAGCCATCTATTCCATCATCTACATCATTTATATACAGCATAAAAAGAAGTGGTCCCAACACCAACCCCTGTGGAACACCACTAGTCACTAGCAGCTAACCAGAATAGCATCCTTTTGTTCCCACTCTCTACCTCTTACCCATCAGCAGTGCTCTAACCATGTAAGTAACTTGCCTGTAATGCCATGGGCTCTTAACTTGGTAAGCAGCTTCATGTGTGGCACCTTGTCAAAGACCTTCTGAAAGTCCAAATATACAATATCCACTGCATCCCCTTTATCTATCCCACTTGTAATCTCTTCAAAGAATTCCAACAGGTTCGTCAGGCAGGATTTTCCCTGAAGGAAACCATGCTGACTTTGTACCATCTTGTCATGTGTCAGCAAACACTAAACTCATTCTTAACAATTGATTACAACACCTTCCCAACCGCTGAGGTCAGGCTAACTGGTCTATAATTTCCTTTCTGCTGCCTTCCTCCTTTCTTAAAGAGTGGAGTGACATTTGCAATTTTCCAGTCTTCTGGTACCATGCCAGAGTCCAATGATTTTTGAAAGTTCATTTCTAATGCCACCACAATCTTTAACACTATGTCTTTCAGAACCCTAGTTCTTCTGGTCTGGCTGATTTATGTACCTTTAGGTCTTTCAGCTTTTTGATCACCTTCTCTCTTGTAACAATAACTGCACCCACTTCTCTTCCTTCACATACAACAACATCAGGCACATTGCTAGTGTCTTCCACAGAGAAGACTGATGCAAAATACTGATTTAGTTCAGCAGCCATCTCCTTGTCCCCATTATCATTTCCCCATCTCATTTTCTAGCAGTCCTATATCCACTCTCATTTCTCTTTTATTTTAACATACTTGAAAAAACTTTTACTATCCACTTTGACATTATTTGCCAGTTTGCTTTCATATTTCATCTTTTCCCTTCTGATGATTGTTTAGTTACTCTCTGCAGGTTTTTAAAAACTTCCCAATCCTCTACCTTCTCAATAATTTTTGCTTTGTTGTATGCCCTTTCTTTTGCTTTTGCAATAACTTTGACTTACCTTGTCAGTCACGATTGTACTATTTTACCATTTGAGCATTTCTTCATTTTTGGAATACACATGTACTACATGTGAGCATGTATTTCCTTAAATTCTTAAAATTATAATAGAATCAAAGAACACTGCAACACAGAAACAGGCCCTTCAGCCCATCCATGCTGAACTATTAATCTCCCTCGTCCCATTAATCAGCACCCGGACCATAGCCTTCCATATTCCTCCCGTCTTTACCTTCATTAACTTTCCTGGTAACTTACTCGAAAAACCCTGTAAGATTGGTTAGATATGACACACAATTCGAAAAGCCATATTGTCTACCCAAGTACATATATACCTCCAGCCACTCAGAATTCATTCTAATAACTTAACCGCTGCTAAGGTCAGGCTCAGTGGAATATAATACCCTGGCTTACTCTCAGAGCCTTTCTTAAACAATGGATCAACATTTGCTATCTTCCAGTTCTCCAGCACCTCACCTGTGGCTAAGAACATTTTACCAGGGTGCCTGCAGTTTCTGCACTGGCTTCCTACAGGGTCTGAGGAAACACCTTAACAAGCCATCTCCCATGTGAATACTGATGCAAAAAATCCATTTAGTATCTCCCCCAACTCTTTTGGCTGCATGCATAGGTGACCACTCTGATCTTTCAGAGGACCAATTTTATCCCTTGCTATCCTTTTTGCTCTTAATATATCTGTCGAAGCTCTTGGCATTTTTCTTTACCCTGTCTGCTAGAGTAACCTCATGCCTTCTTTTAGTCTTCCTGATTTCCTTCTTAAGTATTGTCTTGTATTTCAAATATTCTCAAGTTTCTCTTTCTATACCTTCCTATACCTGTTCCTTCCTATACCTTCAATGCACCTTCTTCTGTTTCTTAACCAGAGCCTCAATATCTCTCAAAAATCAAGGTTCCTTAAACCTGTTATCCTTGCCTTTTATTTAGACAGGAACGTGCAGACTCTCTACTCTCAACATTTCACTTTTAGAGGCCTCCCAGTTACCAAATACACCTTTGTCAGAAAACAACCTAATCCAAACCCTAACACAATCTATATTTGCTAGATCCTTGCTGATACCATCCAATGTGCACTTCTCCCAATTCAAAATCTTACCCCAAAATTAACTCCATAATTACTTTGAAACTAATGGCACTATTAACACTAGATGCAAAATGTTTCCCTACACAAACTTCTGTCCCCCATACGATAGCATGGCAGTGCCTCTACTTCCTCAGGAGACTTTAGAGGTTTGGCGTGTCATTGAAAACTTTGGCAAACTTCTACAGATCTGTGGTGGAAAGTGTGCTGACTTAGCTGCATTTCAGCCTGGTATGGAAATACCAATGCCTTTGAGCAGAAAATCCCTCCCACCCATTGAGCACAACTACATGAAAGAATGTCTTTGGAAGCTTCACCAATCATCAGGGAACCCCACCACACAGGCCTTGCTCTTTTCTTGCTGCTGCCATCAGTTAGAAGGTACAGGTGCCTCAGGACTCGCACCACCAGGTTCAGCAACAGTTACTACCCCTCATCCATCAGGCTCTTAAATAAGAGGGGATTGCTACTCTCATTTAAAGACTCTGTTATATAGCTATTTCATGCTCGTTATTTACTGCTATTTATTTGCACAGTTTGTTTACAGTTTACAATTCATGATGTTTACTGTTTACAGATCCTGTTTACAGTTACTGTTGTATAGATTTACTAAGTATACTCACAGAAAAAGAATCTCAGGGTTGTATGTATGTAACACGTATGTACTCTGATAATAAATTTTCCTTTGAACATTGAACCTGGCCCTGTCTCATTCCCTAATAGGAGATTCAGTATCACACTCTCTCTAGGGGATCTCTATGTACTAATTAAAGAAACTTTCCTGAACACATTTGACATAGTCCATCCATCCAGCCCTTTTACCATCGGGGAGTTCCAGTCAATATATGGAATGTTAAAACCACCTATTAGCACAACCTAATGTTTCTTGCAACAGTCTGTGATCTGTCTCCAAATTTGCTCCACTCAATCTCCCAGACTATGGGTGGTCTATAATACAAACCCATTAATGTGGTAATCCCTTTCCTATTCCTCAATCCCACCCATATAGCCTCAGTAGACAAGCTCGCCAGTCCATTAGTGCCATCTTACAATTATTTTAACCATTCACTTCCTAAATCAGAATGTTTATGCAAGACTTGTAATCTCCTAAATGCCCTTTTCCTCAGAACATCTGCTCCGAAATAACTCTCACCACTTGTCCAGTCTTCCAGAAAGCCATGTGGGATGTTTACAGTGAGATGATCCACAGGACTGTTAAGCTGCCTCAGCTATGTATGTTCTCAGTTGAGAATGGATACCCATGATTATGTGACCTTCCTTCATTGTGCTCTTGCTCCGTGGTTTTTCAACGTCTCTTCCTGGCAGAGTATCCTCCCAAAGCCTGTGGGAATACTTGGCATCTCCCTGGCTGTTACAGAGTCCTTCAGTGTCATTCATCTCCTTAAAACATACAACTTCATAAGTAGATGCATTACAGTATTGATATTTTCCCTGAATGGGGTGAATGAAACAAGCGGTTGGCTATTCAGACAGAAATGAGAAGAAATTTCTTCACAAAGAGAGCAGTGAACCATTGGATTTCTTTATCCAAGAGGCAGCGATTATATTCATAGATATATGTCTGATAATGATGAAAACAAGGGATATAGACAATAGACAATAGGTGCAGAAGTAGACCATTCGGCCCCTCGAGTCTGCACCGCCATTCTGAGATCATGGCTGATCATTCACTATCAATACCCAGTCCCTGCCTTGTCCCCATATCCCTTGATTCCCCTATCCATCAGATATCTATCTAGCTCCTTCTTGAAAGCATCCAGAGAATTGGCCTCCACCGTCTTCTGAGGCAGTGCATTCCACACCTCCACAACTCTCTGGGAGAAGAAGCTCTTCCTCAACTCTGTTTTAAATAACTGACCTCTTATTCTCAATCCATGCCCTCTGGTACTGGACTCTCCCAACATCTGGAACATATTTCCTGCCTCAATCCTATCAAATCCTTTAATTATCTTAAACGTTTCAATCAGATCCCCTCTCAATCTCCTCAATTCCAGCGTGTACAAGCCCAATCTCTCCAATCTCTCTGCGTAAGACAGCCCTGCCATCCCAGGAATCAACCTAGTGAATCTACGCTGCACTTCCTCAATTGCCAGAATGTCCTTCCTTAAACCTGGAGACCAAAACTGTACACAATATTCCAGGTGTGGTCTCACCAGGGCCCTGTACAAATGCAAAAGGACATCCTTGCTCTTGTACTCAATTCCCCTTGTAACAGAGGCCAACATTCCATTTGCCCTCTTCACTGCCTGTTGCACTTGCTCATTCACCTTCATTGACTGGTGAACTAGGACTCCTAGGTCTCTTTGCATTTCTCCCTTACCTAACTCTACACCGTTCTTGTTCCTGCTTCCAAAGTGGATAACTTCACATTTATTCACATTGAATGACATCTGCCAAGTATCTGCCCACTCACCCAGCCTATCCAAATCTCCCTGTATTCCCCTAACGTCCTCTTCGCATGTCACACTGCCACCCAGTTTAGTATCGTCAGCAAACTTGCTGATATAGTTTTCAATGCCCTCATCTAAATCGTTGACATAAATCGTAAAGAGCTGTGGTCCCAATACAGAGCCCTGTGGTACCCCACTAGTCACCTCCAGCCAGTCTGAGAAACACCCATTCACTGCTACCCTTTATTTTCTATCTGCCAACCAGTTTTCTATCCATGTTGAAACCCTGCCCCCAATGCCATGAGCTCTGATTTTACTCACCAATCTCCTATGTGGCACCTTATCGAATGCCTTCTGAAAATCTAGGTACACAACATCCACTAGCTTACCCTCGTCTAACATCCTTGTTACACCCTCAAAAAACTCCAACAAATATGGGATGGTTTCAGGTAAGTGAATTGATGTAAAAGATCAGCCACATTCTTATTGAATAATAAAATAGGAACGAGGGCCGATTGGTCTTTTCCTGTTGCTACTAATTTTCTTATGTTGTATGCTATGCTATTTTTATTTAAAATGAGCCATTAAGACTAGATCTGCATTGAACTGTCACGGTCCAGTCCATGAAATTTGCATTCCGGTTCACGGTCCAGTCCATGTTCCTTATTCCGGGTTTCCCCATTTTCCCCATTTTCTGTTGAGGCAGCTTATTGTCGTTTGGGCTGGCTTCATAAATAGCTTCAGGATGCAGCCTTGGACTGCTGGATTGTTCCTGTCCTGTCTGTATCCCTTCCCTTCACCTGGAGCCTTGCCATCACTGCTGTCAAGTTCAACCACCGGAGCAAGATAAGGAACTGTCTTTTGTTGTTTTGAACTGTCTCTGAGTCCACACCTTTGCTAGGTAGGTCTGGCCACTTGCTGCTACCTGGTGTTGGGAACGGTCTTTGCATTCTCACCTTCACTAGGTAGGTCCAGCTGTCTGCTGCTACCTTGTGTTGGGAATCCATCTTGTCGTAATCTGCATTCTGTGTAATGAGTCCTGGCCCTATGTCCTGTACCCAGGGACGGGTCCCAGCTCTGTGTTCTGTGTAATGAGTCTCCACCATACATCCTGTACCCAAGGAGGGGTCCTGGCTCTGTGTTCCATGTACCTGTCTCTCCTTCGACCAAGTCAAGGCTTCAGGATCTCATCCAGTCCTAGTCATGTCCAAGAACCTTGTCCTGTCCAAGCCACGGCTTTGTGTTCTTGTCTTGTCTTCGCCTAGATCTGGGATCCGAGCCCGAGTCAAAACCCAGGTTCTGGGTCCTTGCCAAGTCTCTGGCTCGGAGTCCAAGCCCAGGCTCCCAGTTCCCAGTTCCATGTCCTGGTTCTGCTATCCTAGTCAAGTCCTAGCCCAGGCCTGGAACCCTTGTCTTGTCCAGGGCCTGTGCTATGTCCAGCATTCTTTCTTCCCCACTTTTCATATAACATATAACCATATAACAATTCGAGCACGGAAAGGCCATCTCGGCCTTCTAGTCCGTGCCGAATGCTTACTGTCACCTAGTCCCACCTACCTGCACTCAGCCCATAACCCTCCATTCCAATTTTTTTTAAATGACAATATCGAACCTGCCTCTACCACTTCAACTGGAAGCTCGTTCTACACAGCTACCACTCTCTGAGTAAAGACGTTCCCCCTTGTGTTACTCCTAAACTTTTGCCCCTTAACTCTCAACTCAGGTCCTTTTGTTTGAATCTCCCCTATTCTCAATGGAAAAAGTCTATCCATGTCAACTCTATCTATCCCCCTCATAATTTTAAATACCTCTATCAAGTCCCCCCTCAACCTTCTATGCTCCAAAGAATAAAGACCTAACTTGTTCAAACTTTCTCTGTAACTTAGGTGCTGAAACCCAGGTAACATTCTAGTAAATCTTCTCTGTACTCTCTATTTTGTTGACATCTTTCCTATAATTTGATGACCAGAACTGTACACAATGTTCCAAATTTGGCCTCACCAATGCCTTGTACATTTTAACATTACATCCAACTCCTATACTCAATGCTCTGATTTATAAAGGCCAGCATACCAAAAGCTTTCTTCACCACCCTTTCCACATGAGATTCCACCTTCACTCTGTTCTACCGCATTCCTCAATGCCCTACCATTTACCATGTATGTTCTATTTTGATTAGTCCTACCAAAATGTAGCACCTCACACTTATCAGCATTAAACTCCATCTGCCATTGTTCAGCCCACTCTTCTAACTGGCCTAAATCTCTCTGCAAGCTTTGAAAACCTACTTCATTATCGACAACACTACCTATCTTAGTATCATCTGCATACTTACTAATCCAATTTACAACCCCATCATCCAGATCATTAATGTATATGACAAACAACATTGGACCCAGTACAGATCCCTGAGGCACACCACCAGGCACCGGCCTCCAACCTGACAAACAGTTATCCACCACTACTCTCTGGCATCTCCCGTCCAGCCACTGTTGAATCCATTTTACTACTTCAATATTAACACCTAGAGATTGAACCTTCCTAATTAACCTTCCATGCGGAACTTTGTCAAAGGCCTTACTGAAGTCCACATAAACAACATCCACTGCTTTACCCTACGTCAACTTTCCTAGTCAAAAAATTCAGTAAGATTTGTCAAACATGACCTTCATGAACAAATCCATGTTGACTGTTCCTAATCAGATCCTGTCTATCCAGATAATTATATATACCATCTCTAAGAATACTTCCCATTAATTTACCCACCACTGACGTTCCTTGCTTCCTTCTCATGCCTAGTCCTGTTCCTGGTAGTTCAG
This sequence comes from Hypanus sabinus, assembly GCF_030144855.1. Classification (NCBI taxonomy): domain Eukaryota; kingdom Metazoa; phylum Chordata; class Chondrichthyes; order Myliobatiformes; family Dasyatidae; genus Hypanus; species Hypanus sabinus. Next base: position 160,597,261 of record NC_082706.1, read on the forward strand.
TGTCTGTGTCTTGCAATTGGGTCCACTCCCAAAGCCCTCCTTATGACATGAACATTATCAGTTGGTCTGATATTGCAGCTTTTGCTAAAGTCATTTGTGTTTTGATGACACACAGCTGACATTCACTTAACCATCGAGGAGTCTCAAAGGCCAACCATCAAAGACACAGATGCCGAATACAGGTGGCTAACTTACTGTGGATTTCAGTCTATTCAGGCATACCTGCTGCATTCCAGAATGTTGGGTGCTCTCAGTTTGAACATAAGAACATAAGGACGTAAGAAATAGGAGCAGGAGTAGGCCATCTGGCCCATCGAGTTTGCTCCACCATTCAATAAGATCACGGCTGATCTGACCATGGACTCGTCTCCATCTGCTTGGCTTTTGCCCATAACCTTTAATTCCTCTACTATGCAAAAATCTATCCAATCTTGTCTTAAATATATTTACTGAGGTAGCCTTCACTGCTTCACTGAGCAGAGAATTCCACAGATTCACCACTCTCTGAGAAAATCAGTTCCTCGTCATCTCATCCTAAATTTACTCCCCCAAATCTTGAGGATATGTCCCCTAGTTCTAGTCTCACCTACCATTGGAAACAACTAGCTTATCTACCCCTTTCATAATTCTATGTATTTATAAGATTTCCTCTCATTCTGAATTCCAGTGAGTACAGTTCCAGGCGATTCAATGTCTCCTCATAGTCTAACCTCTCATCTCTGGAATCAACCTGGTGAACACCCTCTGCACCACCTCCAAAGCCAGTATATCCTTCCTCAGATACAGAGACCAGAACTGTACACAGTACTCCAGGTGCGGTCTCACCAGTACCCTGTATAGTTGCAGCATAAACTCCCTTCTCTTAAATTCCATCCCTCTAGCAATGAAGGCCAACATTCCATTTGCTTTCTTGATAGCCTGCTGCACCTGCAAACCAACCTTTTGTGATTATTGCACAAGTACTCTCAAGTCTTTGGGCACTGTAGCATGCATCAATCTTTTACCATTGAAATAATAATCTGATCTTCCATTTTTCCTTCCAAAGTGGATGACCATGCATTTATCAACATTGTACTCCATTTGAATTGAATTGAATTTCAGTTTATTGTTATTTAGAAACCACAACTGCAATGCAGTATGACTTCAAAAATGAGACAACGTTCCTCCAGAATGATATCACAAAAGCACACGACAAACAGACTACACCAGAAAATCCACATAACGTTTGGGAATCCCCAAATCCAGAGCCAGAGAGGCTGCTGCATATTAATATCGCGCTACCATCTTAGCACATCTCCCAGAAAGGAGCTCCAAATCCACCAGACAAAAGAAGACTACCCAGACACACCAAGTCAGGAGACCAATTCTACACCCAGCAAACCAAAACCTAAAGCTAAAAGACCTATACAAAACCACATAGTTACAACATATAGTTACAACAGTGCAAACAATACCATAATTGATAAAAAAAAACAGACCATGGGCACAGTAAAAATAGTCCAAAGATGTTAAAAGACTGTAAGTTCAAAAGAAACCACCACACAGTTTCCACAAGTCCTCAGGGTCCTGATAGACTCGTCATCCCACACAGGCAGCAGAAGGGAATACCCCCGCTATGGACCTCCACGGCGCTGCCGGACCCAGCCTCGCAGTCGCAGCACACAGTGAAAGCGCCCTGACCGCAGTGGACTCCGAGTCTGTTGAACCTCCAAGCCTCCAACCATCCCCTCCGATACAGCCCCTCTGAGCACCATCTCTGCAGAGCACACTATAATGCCCCCTGCAACACAACCCTGGACTGGGGGCCTGTTCTTCCCAGCAGAGACCCGGACCTCACAATAGCAGCAGCAACGAAGAAGGCCTTCCTGGAGATTTCCAGATGTTCTTCCATGCTCCCACATCCATTTTCCATCAGATTAGGATTGTGCACGGCACTCCGCTTGACAAATAAGTCATCAACTCCGGAGAGGCCGCTGCAAACTGCGTCGCACCGCCATCTTGAAGCGAACATCTGCCAGACCCTTGACCACTCATTTAACCTATCTATATCTCTCTGCAGACTCTCCATATCCTCCGCACAATTTGCTTTTCCACTCAATTTAATGTCATCAGCAAACTTAGATTCACTACACTCGGTCCCCTCTTCCAGATCATTAATATCATGAGCAGTTGCATGCCCAGCACTGATCCCTGTGGCATATCACTCACCACTGATTGCCAACCAGAGATACACCCATGTATCACAACTCTCTACTTTCTATTGACTAACCAATCCTCTATCCATGTTAATACATCACCCCAACTCTATGCATCCCTATCTTATGGATAAGTCTTTTATGTGGCACCTTATCGAACACCTTCTGGAAATCCAAGTAAATAACGCCCATCTGTTCCCCTCTATCCACTGTGCTCGTTATATCCTCAAATAACTCCAGAAAGTTTGTCAAACACAATCTACTTTTGTTTAATCCTTGTTACATCTGCTTGATGGATCAATTTCTTTCCAGATGCCTTGCTATTTCTTCTTTAATCATAGCTTCAAGCATTTTGAAGGGCAGTTATTTTTCTGTATTATTTAGTATTGCCAACTAATTTTAAAATCTACCACTCTGCCATTCTTTTATCGTCCTGCTCTGCTATTTTTGGTTAATTGGCGAGTTTGTAATCAGTTGCACATACAAATATGGTACTTGACCCACAAATACTATTGGCTAAAAAGTCATGAACATTTCAAGGACTTTTATGAAAAGTAACTTTATTTCAGAGTGCCTTAAGCATGACCACCTTCAGCTGCTTCGTTCATGACTGTCCTTCCACCACAAGGTGGGAATTTCAAATTCAGATTCAAACACATTTCTTTATTACATTGATATTAAAGCCTGCAGTGAAATGTGTCATTTGCATTATCAACAAAAATAACCTAAGGATGTGCTGGGGGCAGCCTGTAAATGTCACACACATTCCAGCACCGACATAGCACGACCAAAATGTTCATCAGAACAACATAAGCAACAACAACCTAACAACCGCAACAAAACTACTGCAAAAAAGCTCCTTTACACACTCACACGCTCAGTGTCCTCCAATCCAGGACAGCCCACTTCTGAACCTCCAGCCACAGGTAGACTCGTGGACTTGTGGATTCATAAACTAGCAGAGACTGGAACTCTGTCTTCCCAAGTGGACTCATAGACTCAAAGACCCTGGGCTTCAGATGTGACAATACATATTTCAGATTCAGATTTATCACATATACAGTGAAATACATCACCATACTCGGCAGAACACAGAACACAACAAAACAAAACATATAAAGCAACAAAGCAACCATAGCAAAATAATCTCTGTAGCTCCCTCCCTTCCGTGTGGTGTGTGAATCACAACCTCAATGGAGTCTGCTGCTCAGCACCATCTTAATTTTCAATTTTCAAGATCAAATTCAGTTTGTTGTCATTCAACCACTCACATGTACACCACCAAACAAAACAATGTTCCTCTGAACCAAGGTGTACAACACAGTACATCTAACTCTCACACTCTACAAATAATACCACAAATAAATTAACAAATAATAAGATGCATTTACAACACAGGTTAAAAAGTTAACAGTATAATGATACTGACGCTTCATATCTGACAAGACCTGAGTGGTGGTAGGGAGCTTAGTAGTCTTACAGCTTAGGGGAAAAAGCTCATTCTCATCCTAACAGTTTTTATCCTGATGCTATAGTACCTTCTGCCTGATGGTAGGGGGTCAATGAGATTATTGGACGGATGGGTGGGATCACTGACAAGGCTAAGGGGTCTGTATACAAAGTGCTCTGGATAAATATCTCTGATTGGTGGAAGAGAGACCCCGATGATTCTTTAGCAGTCCTTGCCATCCTTTGTGGAGCAATACAGTCAGATGTCTTGCAAATCCCATCCCAGACAGTGATGAAACTGGTCAGGACACTCTCAATGGTGCTCCTGTAAAATTTGGTTAAAATAGTGGGGTAGTGGTGGATTCTCACTTGCTTCAATCTTCTCAGGAAGTGAAGACACTGCTGTGCTTTTGGTTCTGTGGCTTTAGGGACCAGGTGAGATTGTCCATCATGTGCACTTCCAGAAACTTGGTGTTCCTAACTTTCTCCCAGAGTAGCCATTTGAAGTACAAAGTACTTCAAAGATCAAAGTAAATTTTATTATCAAAGTACATATATAGTATGTCACCATATACAACCCTGAAATTCATTTTCCTACAGGCATACTCAGCAAATCTATTGAGTAGTAACTACAACAGGATCAACGAAAGACCAATTAGAATGCAGAAGACAACAAGTTGCAAATGCAAATATAAATGAACAGTAATAAATAATGAGAACATGAAATAACAACTAAAGAGTCCTTAAAGTGAGATCATTGGTTGTGGAGCATCTCAATGGTAGGGCAAGTGAGTGTAGTTATCCCCTTTTGTTCAAGATCCTGATGAATGAGGGGTGGTAACTGTTCTTGAGCCTGGTGGTGCGAGTCCTGAGGCACATATACCTTCTACCTGTTGGAAAAGAGCATGGCATGGGAGGTGGGGTTCTCTGATGATGTCTACTGCTTCCTATGACATTGTTTCATGCAATGTGTTCAATGAGTGGGAGGGCTTTACTCACAATGTACTAGGCTAATTCCTCTACCTCTGTAGGATTTTCCGTTCAAAGGCATTGGTGTTTCCATACCAGGGCATGATGCAGCCAGTCAATGCACTCTCCACTACACATCTATGGAAGTTTGTCAAAGTTTTAGATGTCATGGAAAAAATGTGCAAACTCCTAAGGTAATCGAGGTGCTGCTGTGCTTTAATCAGAATTGAACTTGCATGCTGGGTCCAGGACAGATCATTGAAATAATAACACTCAGGAATTTAATGTTGCTAACCCTCTCCACTTCTGATCCTCCAATGAGGACTGGCTCATGGACTTCTGGTTTCCCTCTCCTAAAGTCTATAATCAGTTCTTTGATCTTCTCTTGATGAAATTGACAGAGCGGTTTTTGATATGACACCACTCAGCCTGATTTTCAATCTCCCTCCTGCCTTTGATTCAGCCCATTTGTAGACCCTAGTCAGCTCAGATTGACAAGTACATCTCCTCCACGATCTCCATCAGCACAGGGGCTGTGTGCTTAGCCCCGGCTCTACTCGCATTACACCTAATTCACATAGTCATAGGCTTATAGCAATTAGAGCAGGGGGCTAAGCACACAGGCCTGTGGTGCACCTGTGCTGACGGAGATTGAGGAGGAGATGTTGATGCCTGTCCAAACTGACTGGGGTCTGCAAGTGAGGAAATTGAGGCCAAGGTCTTGGAGCTTATTGATTAGCTTTGAGGGACTGATAGTATTGAATGCTGAGCTGCAGTCAATATTGTTGTAGTCAATCCTGTTGTATGAATCTTTGCTGTCCAGATGTTCTGGGATTGAGTGAAGACCAGTTGGCATCTGCTGTGAACCTGATACTCCGGTAGGCAAATTGGAACGGATCCAAGTCACTTCTCAGGCAGGAGCTGATATGTTTTAATCAAGAGCTTCTGAAAGCACTCATCACTATGGATATGAATGCAACTGGGTGATAGTCACTGAGGCAGGTCACCATGCTCTTCTTGGGCACCAGTACAACTGAAGCCAGTTTGTGCAGAGAGGAGTGTTTCGCCACTCCTTCTTAAAGTCCACAAGGATGCTTATTCCTGTAGGAAGTGACTCCCCTCCATACCACCATCTACAAGACATGTCAGGTGTATTCTCTCCTTTCACAGATGAAAACAGCTCCAGAGGGACTCTAGAACTGTAACAACATGCAGGACAAAGTAGTCCATTTAATAGCCACACCAACAACCACCCTAAATATGTATTCTCTCTTCCAAATTGGCTCAGTGTAATCCATGCACAAAATAGCCAGCAGTTACACAACTGCACTGACACCTCCCAAACTTTTAACCGTCATTACCGGTAGGTCATGGCAACAGGCTTATGGAAACATCATCATGGGCAGCTTCTCCTCAAGCAGCACGCTTTTCTGATTTAGAAATACTTTATGTCACCAGTCCTCTGTATTTTGTGGATTTATCTCCTGGAGTTCCTTCCCCAGGAGCACTCTGGGAGTACCTTCAACAAAAAAATACTGCAGCAGTGCAGGAAGTCAGATCACCACCATCTTCTCAATGCCAGTGAGGGATGGGCAATAAATGCAGGCCTTGCTAGTTAGGCCGATATCCCAAAACTGTATAAAAAATGAACATCTGTATTGCATTAATCAATAATCAATGATCAAATATCATCTTTCACAACAAATTAAAGGTCGTCATTAGATAGCCTTGCTATTGGAGCCCGTGAGAAAACATATTTAATTATGCACAGTATTGGGGGGGGGGGGGAGAAGCTCCTTGCTTTGCATCTCATTAAATGCTTGGATGAGGAATCTACATCTTAAAAATCTTGCTATTAGTCTTTTACAGACTGAATGGCAATCTAGAGCTCACACTATGAATATGCATATTTTTTGGAGGTACTGAGAGATATAATATTCTTTGTTCGGAGTCAGGCTAGTAGTACTCAGGACTTTCAAGTTGTGATGCCCCAGGCCAGGCATTCACTGACCAATGAGACAGTGCTATTGCAGGTAATCTACTTTACTTTCAATCAGAGTACCATACCAGTACCATGTCTACAGAAAACAACACCTGGCTGTCCATGTTTCAGCTGCAGAAACTTAGTCAGCAGCTGTTAATTACAAGAGCAGAATCCCACAATAGGGCATCCATCTTGATTACAGAGGCAACAAACTGCCACTGGCAGTATGGTCTTCAGATCCTGTAAGTGCATTTAGCTGTCCAGGAAGGCATGATATAAGAAAATAAAGGCCACAGCAGTAGATTGTGAATTATTGTTTTCTTTAGCGGTATTTGATTGAAAATGGATTGTAAAATGCAACAACTACTTCTCTGTCTTTTTCAAGTTCAACTTTTTCAAGTTTTCAACTCTTAGCAGTGTGGAGGATCAGAGGGATCTTGGGGTCCGAGTCCACAGAACACTCAAAGCAGCTATGCAGGTTGACTCTGTGGTTAGGAAGGCATACAATGGCCTTCATCGTCATAGGATTGAGTTTGAGCCGAGAGGTAATGTTGCAGCTATATAGGACCCTGGTCAGACCCCACTTGGAGTACTGTGCTCAGTTCTGGTCGCCTCACTACAAGAAGGAAACCATAGAAAGGGTGCAGAGGAGATTTACAAGGATGTTGCCTGGATTGGGGAGCATGTCTTATGAGAATAGGTTGAGTGAACTCGGCCTTTACTCCTTGGAGCGATGGAGGATGAGAGGTGACCTGATAGAGGTGTATAAGATGATAAGAGGCATTGATCATGTGGATAGTCAGAGACATTTTCCCAGGGCTGAAATGGTTAGCACGAGAGGGCATAGCTTTAAGATGCTTGGAAGTAGGTACAGAGGAGATGTCAGGGGTAAGCTTTTTACAGAGTGGTGAGTCAGTGGAATGGGCTGCCAGCAGTGGTGGTGGAGGCGGAAATGATAGGGTCTTTTAAAAGACTCCTGGATGGATACATGGAGCTCAGAAAAATAGAGGACTATGGGTAAGCCTAGGTAGTTCTAAGGTAAGGACATGTTTGGCACAGCTTTGTGGGCCAAGGGGCTTGTATTGTGCAGTAGGCTTTCTATGTTTCAAGTTCAAGTTTAATTGCCATTCAACCATAAACATGAATACAGTCAAACAAAACTGTGTTCTTCCCATACGAACAATCACTCACAGTACACAGTACATATAGCACTTGGTCACACAGAAACATACAGTCACAGAAAAGTATAGCCCAAGTCCCTAAATGTCTTGACCTGTAAATTGATGGTGCATGGGATATTCTCCTGGTGCCACATTTCCTCATCACCATTAAGACCATAAGACACAGGAGCAGAATTAGGCTCGTCATTCCATTTTGACTGATTCATTATCCCTTTAAATCACTTTCTCCTGCCTCCTTCCAATAACCTTTGAGACCAGACTAACTAAGGAACTATCAACCTCCAAGGGAACTCTACAGTGATGGCTTACTGCCTTTACTTCAGCTGGTGGTCACCCATCCTCTTTCTGAAGCCTGCACTCTGGGTGTGACTACCTCACCTGAGGTTTTCTGCTTCTGGGCTGGTCCTGAGTCCATCCAGGTCCAGCTCCTTTTCCTGACAGATGTAGACATCAGGGAGACTATTAAGTACCCTGAAATCCCACAGTTCACAGGAGGAGCATTCCATTGCCTTAAGTACCTTCATGCCTACTCTTGTATTACCTCTAACTTCTCAAGCATAAGTTCTGGCCTGCACCTGCTCTCTCCTAAACCTCTTGAGCTAAATCCTGCCCACTGCTCATTCCAACAATGGCCTCTTCACTTACACCTCACATCATTTTATTGGTTCTTACTGAGTGCCTAAAGGATTGTGATAATTGCAGACCACTGAAATGTTCCAAAAGGCCCTGAGCTCTTTTTAAAGCTCATGCTACCTCTTCAACAAATGGCCCCACACGCTAGTACAGCGGCAAACAAATGCAATCCTGCTTGTGTTCCAGCATGAACACTAGAGGGCAGCACCGAAGGGAGAGGCCAGTGGCCTTAACCAGCACAGAATCCAGGAGAACCTCTGCTCTTTCTCACACAGCCTCCACTGTCTACTTCCCTGGGTGCTGTAACAGGAAACCCTGCTGTATGAGGGCCTGGTCCATGCAACAGCCAAAGCCACACAGCTCCTCTGCTGTTGGTCTCACCAATGAACCAGTAAACCCGATTTGCAATATTCTACTTTACCAATGTCTAACAGGGTCTTGCAATCATAAGAAAAATGTCCAAGACAATGACTTGCACCATATAGTGTCACTCTACATTTCTGCTGTGAATTCTGTTTGTGCATCAATAAAAGGGAAAGCGGACATGTTGTCTGGAGTGCAAACAAGAGAAAATCTGCAGATGCTGGGAATGCAATCGAAACACAAAATGTCTGACGAACTCAGTAAGCCAGCCAGCATTTATTGAAAAAAGTACAGTTGATTTTTTGGGCCAAGACACTTCATTGGGCCTGGAGAAAATAAAGATGAGGGGCAGGATAAGAAAGTGGGGAGGAGGGGAGGAAGAAACACAAGGTGATAAGTGAAGACAAGAGGGTGAGAGGTGAAGTAAAGAGCAGGGAAGTTGATTGGTGAAAGATACAGGGCTGGAGAAAGAGCAATCTGAAAGGAGAGGACAGAAGGCCATGGAAGAAAGAAAAGGGAGAGGGAGGTGATGGGTAGAAAAGGAGATTAGGTGAGAGAGGGAAATGCGGAATAGTGAAGGGAGGGGGGCATTTCCAGAAGTTTGAGAAATTGATGTTCATACCATCAGGTTGGAGGGTACCCAGACAGAATATAATGTGTTGCTCCTCCAGCCTGAATGTGACCTCATCACAACAGTAGAGGAAGCCACAGACTGACATGTTGGAATAGGAAGTGGAATTAAAATGGGTGATCACTGGGAGATCCCTCTTTTTCAGGTGGATGGAGCATAGCTTCTTGTGAAGCGGTCTCCCAATTTACATCGGGTATCACAGATATACAGAAGTCACACCGGGACTAACAGATATAGCAGAAGACATCAACAGGCTCACAGGTGAAGTAACGCCTCACCTGGAAGGACTGTTTGGGGCCCTGAATGGTGGTGAGGGAGGAGGTGTAGGGTTAGGATCTGCTTGCAGGGATAAGTGCCAGGAGGGAGATCAGTGGGGAGGGACAACTGGACAAGGGAGTCTCATAGGTAGCAATCCCTGCGAAAAGCAGAAAGTGGGGGCAGGGAGGGAAAGATGTGCTTGCTGGTGGGATCCTGTTGGAGTTGGCAGATGTTACAGAGAATTATGTGCTGGATGTGGAGGCTGGTGGGTTGATAGGTGAGAACGGGGAACCGTATCCCTGATGTGGTTGAGGGAGATGGAAGAGACGTGGTTGAGGGCAGTGTTGTCCCTTTCTTTGAAGAAAGAGGACATCTCCTTCATTCTGGAATGAAAAGCCTTATCCTGGCAGAGACAGAGGAATTGAGAGAAGGGAATAACATTTTTACAAGTAACAGAGTGGGAAGAGGTATAGTCCAGGTAGCTGTGAGAGTCAGTGGATTTATAATAGACATCAGTAGATAAGCTGTCTCCAGAGATAGAGACAGATCGAGAAAGGGGAGGGAGGTGTCAGAAATGCACGAGGTAAATTTGAGGGCAGAGTGGAAGTTGGAGGCAAAGTTGATGAAGTTGATGAGCTCTGTATGGGTGCAGGAAACAGCACCAATGCAGTCAACAACATAGTGTAGGAAATGTTGGGGAGTGATACCAATGTAGGCTTGGAACATCGTTTGTTCCACATAGCTGACAAAAAGGCAGGTATAACTGGGACCCATGTGAGTGCCCATGGCTACACTTTTTGTTTGAAGGAAGTGGGAGGAGCCAAAGGAGAAATTATTGAGAGGGAGCGCAAGTTCCGCCAGACGGAGGAGAGTGGTGGTGGGGGGAACTGGTTGGGTCTGGTGTTGAGAAAGAAATGGAGGGTTTTGAAGCCTTCCCGATTGGGGAGGGAAGTGGATAGGGAGTGGTCATTCATGTGAAAAATAATGTGATTGTGGCCAGGGAACTTGAAATCATTGAAAAGATCAAGAGTATGTGAAGTATCACCGAGGTAGGTAGGAAGGGACTGAACCGGGGGAGATAAAACAAAGTCAAGGTATACAGATATAAATTCAGTGGGACAGGAATAAGCAAAAACAATGGGTCTACCTGGACAGGCAGGTTTGTGGTTCTTGGGTAGGAGGTAGAAATGGGAGTGAGGAGTAAAGGAACTGTGAGGTTGGTGGCAATGGATGGGAAATCCCCACAGTCAATAAGGTCAGTGATGGTGTCACAGACAATGGCCTGGTGCTTCTTAGTGGGACCTGTTTGAGGGTAAGTAAGAGGAGATGTCTGAGAGTTGTCACCAGGCCTCAGCAAGGTAGAGGTCAGTCCACCAGACTACTGCAGTAAGCCCCTTATCTGCAAGTTTGATGGTGACACCAGGATTAGTGCAGAGAGAACAGAGAGCAGTGCATTTGGAAGGAGTGAGGTTGGAATTGGAGAGAAGAGTGGTGAAATTGAGATGGTTGATGTCCTGTTGGCAGTTAGCAATGAAAAGATCCAGAGCAGGCAAAAGACCTGATCAGGGTGTCTAGGAAGAGGAGGAGGAGGGTTGAAGAAGGGAGTGTGTCCTTGCCAAAAAAGTAGGCACAAAGACGGAGGCAGCAGAGAAAAAGCTCAGCATCATGGGGGGACAAACATGAGACCTTACTCAGGACAGAATATTCTACCTCAAAGAGAGGAAGGTCAGAGGGGATGGTGAAGGCCCAGCATGAATGAACTCTGGAATCAGAGGAGGTAAGGGGGTTGGTAGTGTCAGAGAAGAGTGAGTCCTGACAAAGGATCTCGGCCCAAAACATCGACTGTACTTCTTCCTATAGATGCTGCCTGGCCTGCTGAGTTCCACCAGCATTTTGTGTGCGTTGCTTGAATTTCCAGCATCTTCAGATTTCCTCATGTTTGGGAGATTAGGTTGTCTGAATAGCAGCCTCACTGTGGAGTCCTGGGACAACTAAATTTTCAGTACACTGTGCTGGACCAGGAACCCACAAACGTAAGTACAAATTTACCCTTCATCCTCTACTTTCTACTCCTCTCACTTGCTGATCTCAGCTTCAGCTCTTTGATCAGCACAGGTCTTGACCAATGGAATAAAACTTCAATCGTGCTCAAGATAGGAAGCATGAAAATCCACTGTTTACCCATAATTTACGTCCTATCTGCATCCTGTAAATACAACATATCTCAGATTGATGGAAGCCTAGTACCCTAGAGTTTGACTGGGGCTTTGGAAAGAAAGAAGGAAAGGGAGAAGGAGATTGGCTTTATTTGTCAGATACACATCAAAACATTGAAACATACAGTGAAAATGTGGTATTTTGTGTCAACAATGAACAGAGTTGAGGGACGTGCTGGGGAAGGTTTTTCCATGCCAGCATACCCATTGACTAACCCTAACTGCACAATCTTAGAATGCTGGAGGAAACCAGAGCACCTGGAGGAATCCCACACAGCCATGGGTAGAATGTACAAGCTCCTTACAAATAGCAGTGGGAATCAAACCCTGAATGGTGATTGCTGGCACAGTAAAGTGATTGAACTAACCACTACGCTACCATGTTATTCCTGAAGTTGAGTACTCTTGGGGGCTAGGAGGAGGAGGGAGTGTTTAAGGTAGTTGCTAATTGTCTAGTGCTTTAGTGGAGAGTGGAGAGGTTTGAAAGATCATGGTGTACATTACAAAATTGGGGCAAGGGGTGCATCATGTCATACAGGGGCGGGTAAGGGAAATGTGTTTACAGAATATGAGAGGAGTGACACTGATGCCCCAAAAGAGCAGGTAAATAAAACAAGTATAGATTACGTGCATATGGATCCCAGGACTGGGCCAAGATTGCCTCAGGAGGGCCTCATTAAATAGCCCTGTTACAGAAGCAGGGCCACCACAAAAACATGTTTCCCAACCACATTCACAACTAGAGCAAAGAAGCTAATTTGCCAGGCAAGATCCCAAAAAAAGCAGATCACAGGCAGTGACTCAATAGTGGAGTTAGAATACACTGGGGTGATTTGTAGCTGAAAGTACCTGAAAGTAATTGGCCAAATTTCAGGAGTGAAGAAATTAATCCCAGAAAAAAAATTGTCATTTGGCTTATGCTGCAGAAATAAGCAATTTTTCAAATCAGCACAAAATCAGAAAAATGCATCCATTTTCCCAAGCCAAACGGAAACTTTCTTCTGAGAACAATGAAGGGTTTGATTGCAGGATATTATAAAACAGTGGTGCCATTTATTGTATTCCAAACCTTGCAAAAGCCATAAACCCCCATAAATTTTTTTAAGTTCCTATTTTGCTGGAGACATGAGACTGCAAATGCCGGAAATCTGCAGCAACACAGAAAACTGGAGGAACTCAGTTAGTCAGGCAGCATCCGAGGAGGGAAATGGACAGTTGGGACTCTTCATCAGGACTGGAAGGAATGAGGAGAGCCAGTATAAAAAGGTGCAAGGATAGGGGTGGAACAAGAGCTGGTAGGTGATAGGTGAATGCAGGTGAGGTTGCTGATAGGCAGATGAGGGAGGGGAACAGTGGGAATGATGTGAGAAGCCGAAAGGTGATAGGTGAACATGAGAAAGCTTGAATAATATGGAGTCTGATAAGAGAGGCCATGGAACAGAGGAGCCAAAGGGAGGAATCCAGTTCCCCTGTTCACCTCTTTCCTGTTAATCTGTCTTTCCTGTCTTTATTTCATTGTTATTCCTTCTTTATTCCAACAATTATGAATGCATATCTCACTGTACTCCAGTTAATACTCTTTATCAGTAGCTTTCCTAGTAACCTCAAGTGGTTCATTATCAAAAAGGTTGAGCATTTTCATCATCTTTGCAATCATAGAAAGTGCACTATGCACAGATAATCATAGATGTAATTCCTAAGTTATGACATAGGAGCAAAGTAAGCCACTTATCCCCTTGAGCTTCCTTCGCCAATTTTTAAGATCATGATTGTCTTAGTGTCATTTTCTTGAACTATTCACATATCTCTTGTTTCTTTGCATTAAAAAAATGATCTCTTCTTAAAATAAAGATCATTGGGCCTCAATAGCTCTCCAGGTTTCAGAATTGCAAAGATTCATCACCTTCTGAGTGAAGAAGATCCTTCTCACATAGTGATAGACTGTGTGATAGGTCCTAAATGACCTATCATTTAGGTCCTAAATGACCTATCACTTATTCATAGACTGTGATCTTTGGTTCTAGACTCCACAGTCAGGAAAAACATCCTTTCTGTGAGGTCTCCTTTTGTTCACCTAGACACGAGAGAACAGAAATCAAATCTACTCAGTGTTTCCTCCATCCTTGGTGGAAATCTAGTGAATCTTCACTTCACTCACTCTATGCCAAGTCAATTCTTTTTTAAGTAAGGTGACGAAAATTGTAGCCTCACCAAGAACTTATGAAATTGCTGTAAGACTTCCTTTTTCCTGTATTCAAAACCTCTTGTAATTAAGATTAGTATCCCATTTGTATTCCTTTCTCTGGTTACATCTGAATGCTGGATTTCAGTGACTTGTATAATAGCACACACAGATACTCTCAACACCAACATCACCAAATTTCTCAAAGTTTAAAATGCTTTTCTGCTTTGAGCTCCACTGTGGATGACTTCACATTCACTTAGTGCACACTTCGGCAGCACAAATACTAAAATTGGAACGATACAGAGAAGATTAGCATGGCCCCTGCGCAAGGATGACACGCAAATTCGTGAAGCGTTCTATATTTTTAAAGGCCTGTTTCTCTGCTGTAATATTCTATGGTTCTATATTCCATCTGCTATACTCACACCCATCAAAGAGTGTGTCTTAAGCAGCACATGGGAATAAAAAAATGCTAACAGCCATAATTTCATGGGTGTCCTATTAGCTCTTTCTATTTCTGAATTTTTGTTGAATGCGGCATACTCTCTGCTACCCCATTCTCTCCAGTGCTACTATAACAACACAAAGCATACAAAGAAATCCACAAAGTGAATGCCTGCTTCAGAGAATTCTCAACAATTCTAGAGACTGGGAATTTCAGGTGACCTCACATTTCCGGAGACAGCAAGATGTAAACTAAGAATGACAAGCTGAATGCCAGAAATAAGCTGAAAATTTAAGAAAACAGATCATTTACTCATGCAACTTTCAACTCTCTCAAGGTCTAGACCTTACCTTTGCAACTGACTACAGCAAGAGAACTACATTATGTATGCTTTATTGGCATTTTATTCTTTGGATAAGAATGAATAGAAATGGAAGTTATATGATTTTACAACAGATGCCTTACCTCCCATTTTATGCTTCTGTGGTAAATAAAAAATAGCTCCCCACTCCAGCCCTCTAACTTTAGCTCACCAGTCATTGACAGTGAAAAACCTTTAAAGTTTAGGAATGCTGTACTCGTGTATTACTTTGCAAAGTATTTTAAAATTAAGTGATTGTGGACTCACAACTTGGATGGAGAAAAGATCCTTCTCATCTTTAGAAGGATGAGAAGGGATCTAATTGAAACATATAAGATTATTAAGGGATTGGACACACTAGAAGCAGGAAACATGTTCCCGATGTTCGGGGAGTCCAGAACCAGAGGCCACAGTATAAGAATAAGGGGTAGGCCATTTAGAACAGAGTTGAGAAAAAAACTTTTTCACCCAGAGAGTTGTGGATCTGTGGAATGCTCTGCCTCAGAAGGCAGTGGAGGTCAATTCTCTGGATGCTTTCAAGAAAGAGTTAGATAGAGCTCTTAAAGATAGCGGAGTCAAGGGATATGGGGAGAAGGCAGGAACAGGGTACTGATTGTGGATGATCAGCCATGGTCACAGTGAATGGTGGTGCTGGCTTGAAAGGCTGAATGTCCTACTCCTGCACCTATTGTCTATTGAATCATATCAGAAAACTTATAGATTGTTACAGTAGAAAACCTGTGGGAATTTACTTATTTCCCAATCTACTGTGCACACAACAAAAAAAGAGCTCATATTGTGAAGCCCAATGTTCTCACTTATTAAAGCTCGTTCAGTGTTGATGGGGGCTGCATGACCAAATACCAATTATATGAATGTAGCAACCTGGTGTCTGTAGAGAGCAAGCAGTAATGATACTATCTGAAGAATGGATATGACAACCAAGATTTGTTAGTACTTTTTGTTTTACTGTGAATATAGCCCTCAGTCATCATTTTGAGTGAAAACTTAACCTCTCAAGTGCAGTGAAAAATGTAAAGAATACCTTCTATTCCATAAATAATATAATAACATAATTAAATGGCATGTGCATTATCTTAATAATGCACTGTCTATGAAGTCAATTTCTATAATTTAGACACAGCACATTCTTCAGATTTTCTGAACAGAAGAATGCTGATCTTTGACTGAAGCTTGGCCACTTGCCAAGCTGCAAACAAAATGTGATTCTGATTCTCTCTAAAGTATAGTTGACACAGCAGTTAATTTTCCCTGCAGTCTTCTGTTTTTATCAGCCATCTATGTATTCTGCCGAAGTAACCATTCTTTTAGATGTGGTAAATCACAAAAAAAGGCTAAAGCAACTGATATGTTCCATTACCAAAATATGATAAGGCTACAACCTTTCACTTTCAGAAACCATACCCATAAATATAAAAATCAAATACAGCTCTCTTTTGATGTTGGTTCTGTTTTCAGGGTAAAAATATAGCCCTGTCGACTTTCCCTGAGAGCTCTGGTGTGATTAAATTGCTCTACTGAAAGAGCATGAATAATAAAAATGTAACAATATTCTAGATGAAAATGTGACATCATTCAAATGTGCTCATATTCTAAAAATCACAGAAACCATCATGAAATTCTGGTTATCAATGTTCTATGTGCAATAAGCCAATGTGAATAAATTGGGAAATTAAACTCATGGTTGGCAAATAATATTTAGTTGAGTAAGCATGACACTATACTTGGTCAATAATGAATGTAATGCCTCTGGGAGAAATACTAAGAGGGGGTGGATAGAGTTCTGAATCTTCTAAAAAGGGATCTATATATCATAGAATCATGGAAGCAGAACTGTTAGTTTAACAAGCCTATGCTAGAGTTCTAAGCCCAATGCAATCTATCACATCCTCCGGCTAGTCCTCTATTGGTTTTCAATTTGTTTTACTTTAAAAATGTATTTAATTTTCTTCCGGAAATGGCTATTTTCTAGCTCTGAGTGCATGTGTTTTGCCAGTCCTTTAAAATCTTTGTCCTCTAGTTCTTGATCATTGTTCCAATGGGAACAGTTTCATGTTTTAAATTTTTCATTATTTTGAGAACTTCTTGGAACCTACATTGTTCTCTCAGGAAAATAATCCGAGTCCCTCCAGTCTATTTGTGGAATTGAAGTCTGTCAGCTCTAGGAATATATGCTCAATCTTTTCTGCGACCAAGCATCAAAATAACAGACTTTTGAAAAGGCAAAACTAATGCTAGATGGGTCAGAAGTTAGTTCTCTTCTGGTGTGGTAAAAGATAAAAACATTCCACCAACTCTTTAAAAAAAATGGCTTGTGACAACTGTTAGTAATATCTGACTTCTCTCCTTTCACATTCCCTATCACAGACGATTATTCCTCTTACTTCAAATAAATAATGTTAGTAATGAATGCTTATTTCATACTATGCTTTGATTGCAAGAATTAATTCATGCGCATGCATTTGATTTATAAAGCTTGTATTACAACGTGTTTTTCTTTGCAATTTTAGACTTTTAATAGTGGCTTAAATTGAAAACTTGATGCAGCTTTTGATTGCTTTTAATATTTCACAGCTTTAAATTTCATATAAATTGCAAAACTGTTTCCTGTAATGCTAATCTATTAAACTCGCTATAAAGTATTGTATTGCGCTAGCTGTAATTCAGTTTGCTCATGCCTGTAAGTTGAAAAAAGATGACAGTCCATAGTTCTGCTACATAGTATCAGCTGCCACCTCACTGCAATGACCATTGTGTTGTTGGGGAAAGTAACTTTTAGACAAGTCATGAAATTAAAACCCTTCTGCTCCCCAGGTGGATATAACAAATTAACATGGCATTGTTTTGAAGGGCATGGAATTCCCTATCTTTGGTGTCATTTGCTGTATTCCTAAATCAAATCTCACTCAAAGTTGATAGGTAAACAAGCATTTAGCATATTGCTGTTTATGGGAGCATTATTTTGCGCAAGCTCTTTCTAGAAACATAGAAACATAGAAAATAGGTGCAGGAGTAGGCCATTCGGCCCCTGCACCGCCATTCAGTATGATCATGGCTGATCATCCAACTCAGAACCCAGTACCTGCTTTCTCTCCATACCCCCTGATCCCCTTAGACACAAGGGCCATATCTAACTTGCTCTTAAATATAGCCAAAGAACCAGCCTCAACTGTTTCCTTTGGCAGAGAATTCCACCGATTCACCACTCTCTGTGTGAAGAAGTTTTTCCTCATCTTGGTCATAAAAGGCTTCCCCTTTATCCTTAAACTGTGACCCCTCGTTCTGGACTTCCCCAACATCAGAAACAATCTTCCTGCATCTAGCCTGTCCAATCCCTTTAGAATTTTATACGTTTCAATAAGATCCCCCCCTCAATCTTCTAAATTCCAGTGAGTATAAGCCTAGTCGATCCAGTCTTTCTTCATATGAAAGTCCTGCCATCCCAGGAGTCAATCTGGTGAACCTTCTCTGTACTCCCTCTATGGCAAGAATGTCTTTCCTCAGATTAGGGGACCAAAACTGCACACAATATTCTAGGTGCGGTCTCACCAAGGCCTTGTACAACTGCAGTAGAACCTCCCTACTCCTGTACTCAAATCCTTTTGCTATGAATGCCAACATACCATTTGCCTTTTTCACCGCCTGCTGTACCTGCATGCCCACCTTCAATGACTGGTGTACAATGACACCCAGGTCTCGTTGCATCTCCCCGTTTTCCTAATCGGCCACCGTTCAGATAATAATCTGTTTTCCTGTTCTTGCAACCAAAGTGGATAACCTCACATTTATCCACATTAAATTGCATTTGCCATGAATTTGCCCACTCACCTAACCTATCCAAGTCACCCTGCATCCTCTTAGCATCCTCCTCACAGCTAACACTGCCGCCCAGCTTCGTGTCATCCGCAAACTTGGAGATGCTGCATTTAATTCCCTCGTCTAAATCATTAATATATATTGTAAACAACTGGGGTCCCAGCACTGCATTTGATATACTTTTAACTGTAATGCTATTAAAGGCAAAGTAACACACCCTCTCAGAAGTATTTTCTTTCTTTACCCTTTCTGATTTATAATGCCGAAAATTTTCATTTGCTTTTTACCAATTTTCTTTGAAATTCCTCTAAAGGAGATTTATGAAGGTGGACTTTGATGTATCTTTTGCCCTCTACCTTCACAGCTCTACAAAACTTCACCGTGGCTTGGAAAAAATTGCATCAATGGTAAAGCTTTCAGTGATCTTGTCCAAATACAAGGATGTGCAAAGGCAATAGAAATTAAATATATATTACTCCTGAACAAAATAAAACATTGTAATTTACACATTTCTCAGCTTATGTCTTCCTTGTGTATCACTATGAATACCTTACATAAATAAACCCCAGTTTTTCAGTGGTTTGCAGATGTAAATGATATCTCTAAAGTGCCAGGTACATTGTCATATTTATCTTTATGAAACATCAAAATACCTGACATCTTCCCCTGTAATTAGAGTCATGGGGTCACACAGCACATTATATCCATGCTGACCATCAGGTACCCATCTATACTTGTGATGGACATTCACTTCTTGACCAATGGGCCTCTTTCTTTCTTGGTTGTTTGCTAATCTTGCTTTCTAAACACAGCATCTTCTACTTGTAAGATCACAAACAGGTGTAAGTAAACTTCCAACTAACACTGGTTTGATTTAGAAACATAGAAAACCTACATCACCTTAGACATTACTAGGTTTACCCATAGCCTTCTGTTTTTCTAAGCTCCACGTACCTATCCAAAAGTCTCTTAAAAGACCCTATCGTATCTGCCTCCACCACCGTTGCCGGCACCCTCTGTATAAAAAAACTTACTCCTGACATCTCCTCTGTACCTACTCCCCAGCACCTTAAACCTGTTTCCTGTTGTGGCAACCATTTCAGCCCTGGGAAAAAGCCTCTGACTATCCACATGAGTAATGCCTCTCATCATCTTATACACCTCTATCGTGTCACCTCTCATCTGGTCATAAAAGAAGTCAGTCTTCAGTTCTTGAAACATAAATGGTAAGCACTAATCACCTTGAGGTTAAAACAAGTACTGTATTGTCTAAAGACCAGCTTTGCAAACAAGCTTTGTGGATAGTAAACATTCTGTCAGGGAGAAGTAAGGTTTAGTTCACTACACCTGCTTTATCACTACTCAAGATGCAGTATAAGCCAATGAGTTGTTTAATTCAGGTTGTTTCAGACAGAAAAGTAATGAATTCTTTGGACCTGTGCAGGGAGCTAGAAAGCATTGGAATCCAAGGTTTTTAGAGCACCTGTCTTGGTTCATTGTTGTTTTACGAGAGTCATTAATCATTTAGGTTTCCTTGTGTTTTTCTTGAGCAATTCACTCTTTGTAATGCTGAATCCTGGTGCTTTCTGTTTATACTTGTTAAGTTGAACTTGATAGGCTTGGGGATTCCGTGTTACTTGTAGTGCTTAAACAGATGCCTGTTTGGCACTGGTCGCAGGGTCCTAGTTTTGAGAGTGTTATATCTCACAGTGTTGCTCCGCCAAGCCACTGAAGTGCTGTTGAAATTATTATGAATAAACTCTGGTTGCCGTTACAGTCTACTTTCCTCCACACTTGGGTTCTGACATTTCCAGCACACATTGTGACAGAAGGACCCCACCAAGTAACGGAGGCAGTGGAGGTTGAACAGCAGCGTTTTAACATTAGTCAGCTTTAGGTGAGAACGTCATCTATTCTCAAGTCTACACTTTGGGTGTCTCACGTCTACATTCTGAGTGTCCCTAATCTAAGTTCTTGAGTTTCTCAAATCTACTTCCTTATTTTTTTTTTGTCCACATTCCAAGCTTCAGTCTATATTCAATGTTTTCCCTTTCTTGAGATTTCCAAGTCTCTTGAGGTTCCCTAATTTCTCTCAAGGTTCGCTTGTCTCTATCAAGATTCCCCAGTCACTCTCCAACTCCCCGGTCTCTCTCAAGTTTGTGATAAGCTCTTTGGGCCTGTGCAGGAAGCTGAAAAATGTTGGTTTCTGGGGTTTTTAAAACACCTGAATTGGTTAATTGTTGTTTAATGAGAATTGTAAATCGTTTAGAGTTCTCTGTGTTTTTCTCGAGTGATTCTCCTGGTGGTTTCTGTTTAAACTTGTTAAGTTTGGGATTCTGTGTTACTTGCATTATTGAAGCAGATGCCCAATTAGCTCTAATCACAGATACCTAGTTTTGAGAATGTTACTTCTCGCAGTTTCACTTGGCCAAGCCACTGATGTTCTGTTGAAATTTTCAATAATAAACTCTAATCACCATCTCTATATCGAAGTCTGTCTTTCCTCCACAGAACTACTGGTCAAAAGATGTTTTATTGTTTTTCTCTGTAAACTCTAGAAATTGTTGTATGTGGAAATCCCACGAGATCAGCAGTTTCTGAGATACTCAAACCTCCCTGTCTAGCACCAACAGACATTCCGTGATCAGTCACTTAGATCCCATTTCTTCCCTACTCTGATGTTCGGTCTGAACAACAAGTAATGCTCTTGACTATATCTGTATGTTTTTATGCATTGGGTTGTTGCCATGCGATTGGCTGATTAAATATTTGCATTAACAAGCAGGTATAAAGGTATACCTAAGAAAGTGGCCACTGAGTGTAGTATTCCAGTTGCAGCCCAACCACTATTGTATAAGGTTGTACCAAAACCTCCCTTCTTTTAGACTTCATACCCAAATAATTAATTCAGACATCTTATATGCCTTTTAAATCACCCGATCCACCTATGCTAATACCTTCAGGAATCTTTGGACTTGCTCACCGAAGTCCCTTTGTTCATCACTATTCCCTAAGTAGTCAGGCAAGTAGGGCTTGTCAGTCTTGGATGACAGCCCACCTGGGAGAAGGAAAACTCTGATCTTAAACCTCCGCTGCCTTGCCCAACCATGGGAAAGGCTTCGGGAGTAAACCCCAAGGAAGAAATCTGGGTCCCTAAGGCAGTTTGCTGTTGTTTACAACTTCACCCTGGCAACCTCTACAACAGCACTGGTGCCAAGCTGTATTGGCACTTGCCCTTCCCTTGGACTACATCAGTGACGTGGAGAGGGGGATCCCACTGCATGGGCAACAGCTGGTTCTTCAGATCTTCCCACCCAGGCTTGCGCCCTGGAGAGGACACTAGTCCACCATGAACCATTGGGACTGACGGCTGCCTGCTACTCCCTAAGGCTCTACATTTCATGTACATGTTCTACACTTATTTGAACCCCACCTCCTCAAATAATATCACCTCATGATTTTTTGGGATTAAATTCAACTTGCCATTCCTCTACCAACTTACCAATTGATCAATATCATTCTGAAGCCTAAGGCAATACTCCTCACCATCAAAAACAACATAAAATATAATCCATTTTTCATGAATATTAAATAATTTAATGAAAGATGTGCTGGCTCCCATCAGAATGTTGAGCATAGATTAGAATGAAATCCGGTTTTAATGGGTTTGATTTATGTTCCTTAATGATTTATTGGCAAAAGTTTAAAATGTGAAAAGATCCTAAACACAAGAAGATCTGCAAATACTGGAGTTCCAAGCAACACTCACAAAATGCTGGAGGAACTCAATACGCCAGCCATCATCTATGGAAAAGAGTAATCAATTGATGTTTCAGCCAAGACACTTCTTCAGGATGTGTTAAATGTGAAAATGTGTGGTCAGGGAAAGAAATTATTAATTTTGGTGATAGGAAACTAAGCAATGAGATACTGTAGCGATGTGCCACACACAGCGCTGAAATAATGACACGTAGTTGGTAAGTCATTTCAAGACTAGTTTATTCAAACTTCGCGGCGCTGGCACTTAATCCCTAGCGCCTGCCCTCTCCAGGTGGAAATGACTTCAGAGGTGCATTACCAAAGACTCCCCCCGCGAGCCGGTTCACCTGCGCAGAAAGTGGGTCGCCACATACCCCCCCCCAAGAACCAGTGATACACCCCCCAATGTCCACAGTCTGGATCAGCCTCTGTTTGGGAGGTCTGCCTCTGCGCCGCGGTGCCTGAACCCCGACCAGCCGCGCCAAGTCCACATGGACTGGTTTGAGTCGGTCCACCGTGAAAACCTCCTCTTTCCCCCCAATGTCCAGAATGTACGTGGACCCGTTGTTGTTGATCACCTTGAACAGCCCCTCGTATGGCTGCTGTAGCGGTGCCCGGTGTCCACCCCTTTGTACAAACACAAACCTACAGTTCTGCAGATCTTTGGGTACATGGGTCGGGGTCCGTCCGTGCTGTGACGTCGGTACGGGGGCCAGGTTGCCAAGCCTTTCATGTAGTCTGTCCAGGACTGCTGCGGGTTCTTCCTCTTGCCCCCTTGGGGCTGGTATGAACTCTCCTGGGACGGCCAGGGGTGCGCTGTACACCAACTCGGCCAACGAGGCGCGCAGATCGGCTTTGGGAGCTGTGCAAATTCCAAACAGGATCCAGGGAAGCTAGTCCACCTAGTTAGGTCCTCTCAGGCGGGCCATGAGAGCCGACTTCAAGTGACGGTGGAAGTGTTCCACTAGTCCGTTCGACTGTGGGTGGTAGGCAGTTGTGTGGTGTAGCTGCGTTCCCAACAGGCTGGCTATAGCCAACCACAGGCTGGAGATGAACTGGGAGCCTCTGTCGGAGGTAATGTGGGCCGGTACCCCAAAGCGTGCTACCCAGGTTGCAATCAGTGCTCGGGCGCAGGAATCGGCAGATGTGTCAGTGAGCGGGAGTGTCAGTGAGGGTGGCCACCTCGTGAACCAGTCTACCATAGTTAGGAGCTACTGCACTCCTCGGGACACTGGTAGGGGGCCCATGATATCCACATGAATATGGTCGAACCTCTGGTGGGTGGGTTTGAACTGCTGCAGCGGGGCTTTAGTGTGCTGCTGCACCTTGGCTGTTTGGAACTGTGCACACGTTCTGGCCCATTCACTGACCTGCTTGTGAAGTCCGTGCCACGCGAACTTGCTGGAGACCAGCCGGATGGTTGTCCTGATAGATGGGTGCTCCAAACTGTGTATGGAGTCAAAAAGTCGCCACCTGCAGGCTGCCAGGACAATGGGGCAAAGTTGGCCGGTAGCCACGTCGCACAGGAGGGTCCTCTCGGCTGGGCCTACGAGAAAGTCTTGCAGCTGCAAACCCGAGTCTGCGGTCCTGTAGCTGGGCATCTCGTCATCTGCCTGCTGTGCCTCTGTCAGTGCTGCATAGTCCACTCCCAGGGACAGAGTCTGGACAGCTGGTCTGGAGAGTGCGTCCACCATGACGTTGTCCTTTCCCGAGACATGCTGGATGTCCATCGTGTACTCGGAGATGTAGGACAGATGTTGCTGCTGGCAAGCTGACCAGGGATCGGACACCTTTGTGAACGCGAAGGTCAACAGTTTGTAGTTCGTGAACACGGTGAACAGCCTGCCTTCTAAGAAGTACCTGAAATGCCGGATTGCCAGATACAGTGCCAACAGCTCCCAGTCGAAAGCACTGTACTTGAGTTCGGGTGGTCGTAGGTGCTTGCTGAAGAACGCCAGGGGTTGCCAGTGCCCCTCCATGAGCTGATCCAGCACCCAACTGACTGCTGTGCGGGATGTGTCCTCCGTGAGGGTGGTCGGAACGTCCGTTCTGGGGTGCACCAGCATCGCGGCATCTGCCAAGGCTTCCTTGACTTTAACGAAAGCGGTCCCGGCCTCCTCGTCCCAAGTAATGTCCTTGCCTTTACCCGACATCAGGGTGTACAAAGGGCGCATAATACGGGCTGCTGAGGGGAGGAAATGTTGGTAGAAGTTCACCATACCAACAAACTCCTGTAGGCCTTTGACCATGTTGGGCCGGGCAAAGTGGCGGATCGTGTCTACCTTGGCGGGCAGAGGTGTTGCCCCGTCTTTGGTAATCCTGTGGCCCAGGAAGTCGATGGTATCGAGACCGAACTGGCACTTGGCCAGGTTGATCGTGAGGCCGAAATCACTCAGGCAGGAGTAGAGCTGGCGGAGGTGGGACAGATGCTCCTGGAGACTACTGCTGGCTATGAGGATGTCGTCCAAATAGATGAACGCAAAGTCCAGGTCATGTCCCACCGCATCCATTAGCTGCTGGAATGTCTGTGCGGCATTCTTCAGGCCAAACGGCATTTGGAGGAACTCGAACAGGCCGAACAGGGTGATAAGTGCTGTTTTGGGGATGTCTTCAGGTTGCATCGGGATTTGATGGTATCCCCGGACGAGGACTACTTTGGAAAAGATTCTTGCCCTGTGCAGGTTTGCTGCGAAGTCCTGTATGTGCGGCACAGGGTAGCGGTCTGGAGTTGTAGCCTCGTTCAGTCTGCGGTAGTCCCCGCATGGTCTCCAAACCCCGGCTGCTTTGGGCACCATGTGCAGGGGGGAGGCCCATGGGCTGTCGGACCTCCGTACAATCCCCAATTACTCCATCCTATTGAACTCCTCCTTCGCCAGGCGGAGCTTTTACGGGGGGAGCCTTCATCCACGGGCATGGAGTGGTGGTCCCTGGGTCGGGATGTGGTGCTGAACCCCGTGTCTGGGCATGGCTGTCGTGAACTGCGGTGCCAGAATTGATGGAAAGTCCGCCAGGATTCTGGTGAATTCATTGTCCGACAGCATGGTGGAGTCCAGGTGTGGGGTTGGCAACTTGACATCACCCAGGGAGAACGTCTGGAAAGTCTTGGCAAGTACTAGTCTTTTCCCTTTCAAGTCGACCAGCAGGCTGTGAGCTCGCAAGAAGTCCACCCCCAGGAGTGGTTGGGCCACCGCGGCCAGTGTGAAGACCCACGTGAACCGGCTGGTGCCGAACTGCAGCTGCACTGTGTGGGTGCCGTAGGTCCTTATCGTGCTGCTGTTTGTGGCCCTCAGGGTGGGTCCTGGTTTCCAGTTGCGGGTGTCATACCTCGTCAGGGGCAAGACGCTGATCTCCACTCTGGTGTCGACCAAGAAGCAGCATCTTGACTGTTTGTCCCAGACATACAAGAGGCTGTCCTGGTGGCCAGCCGCCATAGTCATTAGCGGCAGCTGGCCCTGGCCCTTGCAAGGCAGGCGACAACGGCAGGCTTTTGTGCCCCACCGCTGGTGGCAGAAACACCACTGTTCACTGGACTCCTCACTCCTGCCTCTGTGTTGTGTGCGCCCCCCTGCCGGGCCTGGTCTGGTCCGCTGTTGGGCGCGTGGCCTGGTAATCTGACCGAAGGATGCCACGCTCTCCCTCTTGGCTTTCCACAGCACATCTGCCCGGGCCGCCGCCTTCCGGGGGTCACTGAAATCTGCGTTAGCCGGCAGCAGATGTATGTCCTCGGGCAGTTGCTCTAGGAACGCTTGCTCGAACATGAGGCAGGGCTTGCGTCCGTCAGCCAGAACCAGCATCTCGTTCATCAATACTGACGGCAGTCTGTCTCCCAAACTGTCCAGGTGAAGCAGGCGGGCACCCCGCTCACGCCGTGAGAGGCCAAAGGTCCCAATGAGCAGCGCCTTGAATGCTTCATATTTGCCTTCTTCCAGGGGCGACTGTATGAAATCCGCAACCTGGGCAGCCGTCTCCTGGTCAAGGGTGCTCACCACGTGGTAGTAACGCGTGGAATCAGAAGATATCTGCCGAATCTGGAACTGGGCTTCTGCTTGGTCAAACCACACGCGTGGTCGCAGCGTCCAGAAAGTCGGCAGTTTTAGCCAAACTGCGTGAACAGATGAAGAGTCGGTCATCTTTGGTCCAAATCCTGTTTGGACCGTCGGGGTCACCAATGTAGCAACGTGCTACACACAGCGCTGAAATAACGACACACAGCCGGTAAGTTGTTTCGAGACTAGTTTATTCAAACTTAGTGGCGCTGGCATTTAATCCCTAGCGCCGGCTCTCTCCGGGCGGAAATGACGTCAGAGGTGCATTATCAAAGTCTCCCCCCGTGTGCTGGCTATTTGTGAGCCAGTTTGCCTGTGCAGAAAGTGGGTTGCCACAGTACTAGCTTAAAATGATGGCTTGGACATTCAGGAGTGAAGTCAGAAAGCATCATTTAAAGCAAGGACAAGCAGAAATCTGATCATTCATTTCTTGTGTATGGATAGTCTGTTGGGGAGGTACATCCTGTGTTTCCTGCAGATTTACCTCCAATTCACTACCATTCTTTCTGATACTTTGGATCACTGGTGGCTAATAAGCCATCGGAGTGAAAAGAAAAGAAACTTGTTGCAGTTCCTCCCTTTATCTTTTTTTCTTCATTTTTGGTATGTGGGCATTGCTGGTAAAGCCAGCATTAACCGTAATTTTCATCCATAACTAGTCTTTAGAAGGTGTGATGAAATGTCTTCTTACAGTCCTTTTTTGAAGTTTCCCCCTACAGAACTGATGGGAAGTGTGTTCCAGAATTTAGATCCAGTGAGATAGTATTATATTTCTAAGTCATTAAAGTGTGTGACGTGTAGGGAACCTGTGAAGTTGTTCAGGTGTGGCCTAAGTGCAGAAAGAGAGACACTGAAGTGAGTCGACTGTTCAGATTTTAATACGAACTTTGCCGGATTTTAAGGGAAAGGAAAAAAATGCTAGGCCAACAGGGCCATTAACTAAAACCCTCAAACTGAAAGTTAGATGCCAACACCATACCTGAACGTAATATATGAAGACTAAATGAATACCATTCGTTTCCAGCGTCAGTCGAAACGAAACAAAATACAAGGCCGAAGGTAAGCAGGGAGCGTGAGTTGCTGTACTTTGCTCAAGTCTCGACAACACTACACTGACAGGAAGGGAGTTAAATACCGCCATAAGGGAACAGTAATTAGCAATTGCCAAGCCTGTTGCACCTACAGCAAAGTCCATGGTTGTGACAGAACCATGGTGGTGTTCTCATGCACTCCTACCCTTATCCTTCTTGGTAACAGTTACCCATTGGTGCCCATTAACTCCAGTTCAAGCAGGACTTTCTTGAAGCCACCTTTGGCCAAGCATTGCTCTGACATTAAGGACAGGCATCCTTACCTAACCTGGAATCTTGATGTCATCTCTTTAATTGATATATGGATCAAGGATATAAGTAATTATACTGAAAATGAGCTGGACCTTGATGGCAAAGATGAGAAAATCTGCAGATGCTGGAAATTCAAGCAACACACACAAAATGCTGGTGAAATGCAGCAGGTCAGGCAGCATCTATAGGGAGAAGTGCTGTCGATGTTTCGGGCCAAGACCCTTTGTCAGGACATTGGTGGGTAGATTTTTGGTGAGTATGTGTTCCTTGATAGCACTGTCAACAAAACTTCACATCACTCTGCTGATTAGTGACAGGAAATTGATGGAATTGTAATTAGTTGGATTGGATTTATCCTGCTATTTGGACATTATGTACCCACTATTTCCATAAAATTAAAAAAAGCAATGAGTTGATTTTATAAACTCAAAAAATTGTGCGGATGCTGGAAATCTAGTGCTGGAAGAACTCAGCAGGTCAGGCAGCATCTACAGAAAGGCATAAAGAATTGATGTTTCAGCTGAGACCCTTCATCAGGACTCAAATCAGAAAGTTAATTTTATAACAAGTAAGATAGTGAGATATATTACAGCTTTTCTTTCATCACTGCATTTACTATTATGTGTAATATGAATATGTACACTGCTAGATGTATTACAGTACTTAATGATTAAAACAATAGTTGTCTTATTGTATTGGTCTAATTTTATTAACGATTGTTTTTAATAGGATGAGATCTTGCTTCTTATATGCCTTTTTTGAATGCATTTCTGACAGTGGATTGACGTTAATACCATTGTGGTGAAGAGGCTTCCATTATTTTGAATCAAACGCCTGTAGAAGAAAAGCATAAGTTCAGTCGGAATATTTATTCCTGACTGCTGTTCAGTGAAGATCTCCATGTGTACTTGGATGATTAAACCCAGTTTTGAGCAGAAAAATGTAGGGATAAGAATTCATCTTGCTATTCTCATACTTCCATGAAACATGTCAGGTTTCCTGGAACTGAGGATATTATATATTCTTCGGAGCCATCAAAAACATAATCCATAATCCCTCCCACAAAGATAATCAAGATTATGTTGCTTTGTGTTGGACAAACTTACGTGTTTAACATTAAACTAACAAAGTTCTGAATTTTCACAGGTGAAAAAATTATAGAATTGGAACTAAGTGCCCAACAGAGCTTGAATGTGATTTCACAGCACCAGTTATGACTTAATTTTGACTCTGCTGAGACCTCATCACTCATTAGGATTATATTTAACTGCAAAACCATTTCAAAATGATACAACTTTTTACAAATATACAGTTAAAATATATCTTCCCATCTAAGACTGTATATTTTAAGAGCTAAAAATGAGAGAAGTGTTTTATTCCAAGAATATTTTTAAATATTCCAATAGATATACTAAGGCATTCATGAAACATGCTATTGCACTGTTGGCTTTTGATATTATTCCTCATACATCATGGATGTGTGCTATGTCATTTATAGTACCAAAAGTCTTGTCTCAATAGCAGATTCAATGTACTAAATTGTACTATTTTGTCTAACTTAAAACTAGACGGCTGAAGTTGTCCCAAGCAGCATATTGCTCTGCTGCAATAATATAAATGACACAATGTCTGCAGCTTGATAGTACACAACCTCTGTGTTTTTAATGCCTACCTTTTAAAAATGCATCACTGCAAGAGTACTCAGAATAGTTCTAATCAAGATTGTCCATAGTTCGCAGTCTTATTAACAATGAATATTAATAGATTGGTTTCTTTGGCTGGTAACAGTGAGCTGCATATTAACTATGCAATTTTATCCATTCAATTATATCATGCCTTATCTGTGCTTTGTTAAATATAATATTGAGATTAACATTGTTAATATTAATTACAGTATGTTTAAAGGTTAATCTGAAATCAATTTATTGCCAACTTTCAGATGTAAATTCCTGTTTCAGTATATTTTCATTACTAGCTCATTTTATTCTTGATGGGTTTTATTAGATCCTGGGTCTTCAGATTTTATTTCTCATTCTAAACTGGTGTACTCAATATGCAAAGATATGCAATTATCAATACCAGTTTCTTAATATAGCAATAGACATCAACAGTATTGCATGAATACTTATATGTTAACTCAAATTCAGTTGACAAATGCAATTAAAATATCTTTGTGTCACCTATTAAAGTATCAGTTTGAAAAGATCCTAACACTGCTCTAACTGAACCCAAGTTCACAATACAAAATAGACCACCATTCTCTGTTGTATAATCACAGCACTCACACTGTGAATAGAAAAAAGGTGATTATGCTTAGAAATTGCACTCAGTGCTTTACAATTGAGCTGGGTTATGTTGAGAGCAGAACATTTCATATGCTCAGGAGGACTTTTGTTCCTTCCGGAAGAATGGTTAGTTTGGAGTTAGAAGGTCCTATTTCATCACAAGCATGATTCAAAATCCTGAGATTCTGCACTAGGGGTTTGGAAAACTTACGGAAAAAAAAAGATAGGAGGCAAACACAGTTAAATGTGCTGGTAATCAAAAACTGCTGGTAAGCAAAAACTAAAGTCCAGTATTGTATTTAAGGTGTTGTACTTAAATGCATGCAGCATAAGAAATAAGGTGGGTGATCTTGTCGTACAGCTACAGATTGGCAGGTATGATATTGTGGCCATCACTGAGACGTGGCTAAAGGATGCATGTCTCTGGGAGCTGAATGTCCAAGGACGTACGGTGTATCGGAAGGATAGGCGGGTAGGCAGAGGGGGTGGGGTGGCTTTATTGGTTAGAAATGATAATAAATCATTAGAAAGAGGTGACATAGGATCGGAAGGTGCAGAATCTTTATGGGTTGAGCTAAGAAATCACAGGGGTAAAAGGACCCTGATGGCAGTTATATACAGGCCTCCTAACAGCTGCAGTGATGTGGACTACAAATTACAATAGGAAATAGAAAAGGCTTGACAGAAGGGCAATGTTATGATAATTGTGGGGGATTGTAACATGTGAGTGGATTGGGGAAATCAGGTTAGCATTGGATCTCAAGAGGGAGAATTTGTAGAATGTCTACGAGATGGCTTTTTAGAACAGCTTGTTGTTGAGCCCACTAGGGGATCGGCTGTACTGGATTGGGTATTGTGTAATGAACCGAGGTGATTAGAGAGATTGAGGTGAAGGAACCCTTAGGAGACAGTGATCATAACATGATTGAGTTCACTGTGAAATTTGAGAAAGAGAAGCTGAAATCCAATGTGTCGGTATTTCAGTGGAGTAAAGGAAATTACAGTGACATGAGAGAGGAACTGGCCAAGGTTGACTGGAAAGGGACACTAGCGGGAAGAACAGCAGAGCAGCAGTCGCTGGAGTTTATGTGAGAAGTGAGGAAGGTACAAGACAGATATATTCTGAAAAAGAAGAAATTTTTCAATGGGAAAAGGATGCAACCGTGGCTGACAAGAGAAGTCAAAGCCGAAGTAAAAGCAAAGCAGAGGGCATACAAGGAAGCAAAAATTAGTGGGGAGACAGAGGATTGGGAAGTTTTTAAAAGCTTACAAAAGGAAACTAAGGTCATTAAGAGGGTAAAGATGAACTATGAAAGGAAGCTAGCAAATAATATCAAAGGGGATACTAAAAGCTTTACAAGTATATAAACAGTAAAAGACAGGTGAGAGTAGATATAGGACCAACAGAAAATGATGCTGGAGAAATTGTAATGGGAGATAAGGAGATGGCGGAGGAACTGAATGAGTATTTTGCATCAGTCTTCACTGAGGAAGCCATCAGCAATAAATCAGACATTCAAGGGTGTCAGGGAAGATAAGAGTGTGCAGTCACAATTGTGACAGAGAAAGTACTCAGGAAGATGAATAATCTAAGGGTAGATAAATTTCCAGGACCAGATAGAATGCACCCTCGTGTTCTGAAGGAAGTAGCTGTGGAGATTGCGGAGGTATTAGTAATGATCTTTCAAAAATCGATAGACTCTGGCATGGTTCCGGAGGACTGGAAGATTGCAAATGTCACTCTGCTATTTAAGAAGGGGGCAAGGAAGCAAAAATGAAATTATAGACCTGTTAGCTTGACATCAGTGGTTGGGAAGTTGTTGGAGTCGATTGTCAAGGATGAGGTTACGGAGTACCTGGAGGCACATGTCAAGATAGGCAGAACTCAGCATGATTTCCTTAAAGGAAAATCCTGCCTGACAAACCTATTGCAATTTTTTGAGGAAATTACAGGTAGGCTAGACAAGGGAGATGCAGTGTATGTTGTGTATTTGGATTTTCAGAAGGCCTTTGACAAGGTGCCACACATGAGGCTGCTAAACAAGATAAGAGCCCATGGAATTACGGGAAAGTTACATATGTGGGGGCAGGAAACAGAAAGTGGGAATAAAGGGATCCCATTCTGGTTGGCTGCCGGTTACCAGTGGTACTCTACTGGGGTCTGTGTTGGGGCTGCTTCTTTTTAGGTTGTATATCAACGATATGGATTATAAAATAGATGGCTTTGTGGATAAGTTTGCTGATGATACAAAGATAGGTGGAGGGGCCGGTAGTGCCGAGGAAACAGAAAATCTGCAGAGAGACTTGGGTAGATTGGGAGAATGGGCAAAGAAGTGGCAAATGAAATACAATGTTGGAAAGTGTATGGTCATGCACTTTGCTAGAAGAAATAAATGGGCAGACTATTATTTAAATGGGGAGAGAATTCAAAGTTCTGAGATGCAATGGGACTTGGGAGTCCTCGTGCAGGCAACCCTTAAGGTTAACCTCCAGGTTGAGTCAGTTGGCATTCATTTCTACAGGAATAGAGTATAGGAGCAGGGATGTGATGTTGAGGCTCTATAAGGCACTGGTAAGACCTCACTTGGAGTACTGTGTGCAGTTTTGGGCTCCTTATTTAAGAAAGAATGTGCTAACATTGGAGAGGGTTCAGAGAAAATTCACTAGAATGATTTCGGGAATGAGAGGGTTAACATATGAAGAACATTTGACCGCTCTTGGACTGTATTCCTCGTAGTTTAGAAGAATGAGGGGGACCTCATAAAAACATTTTGAATGTTGAAAGGCATGGACAATGTGGATGTGGCGAGGTTGTTTCCCATGGTGGGGGATTCTAGTACGAGAGGGCATGACTTAAGGATAGAAGGGCGCCCATTCAGAACAGAGATGCGAAGAAATTGTTTTAGCCAGGGGGTGGTGAATCTGTGGAATTTGTTGCCACAGGTGGCAGTGGAGGTCAAGTCATTGGGTGTATTTAAGGCAGAGATTGATAGGTATCTGAGTAGCCAGAGCAGCAAAGGTTAAGGTGCGAAGGCAGTGGAGTTGGACTAAATGGGAGAATGGATCAGCTCATTACAAAATGGTGGAGCAGACTCAATGGGCCGAATGGCTGACTTCTGCTCCTTTGTCTTATGGTCTTAAGGTCTAATCCTAATGTTAACTATTGATAAAAATGTTAGCATCAATTAACAGTAGACGTTTGGAAAGTCATATTCTGATTGAACGGAATCAGCACAACTTCATGAAGGGAAATCAAGTCATACAACTTTATTTGAGATCTTTGAGAAATATCAGTCAGACTAATACAGGGGAACAAGGAAATGCAATGTATTTGCATTTTCAAAAGGCATTTGGCAAGGTACCAAGCAACAGGTTCCTCGGCAATACAGAAACTCATGGCGTTGGAAGTAATAAATCAGCATGGACTGAAGACTGGCTAACCAGCAGGAAGTAACACATAAGGATTGAGATTATTTTCAACCATTTATAACCAATGGGGTGCTGCAAGGATTAGTGTGGATCACTAATCCTTGTTTGTAATATAAATTGTAGTAGGGAATAGTGATTTCTTAATTCTGTATTGCATTAGTGGGGGATCATGTAGCAAAGAGATAAAGAGACACTCTACAGGGTTAAAGAAAGTCTGTTACAGGTCCAACCCAGCCCAAGCTACAAACTGTAAGCCACAATGTATGATAGTAAACTCATGCTTAGTTATCAGCTTAAAAATGATTTGATAAACTGCAGGACAGAGGTAAAAGGTGGAACTACTCACACCTTAATGCAGCATACATAGCACTGAAGCTTGGCACTGCAAAAGGCTTACCTCCCTCTTTGTATACACAGCACACACATGGTAGAGACAGTGAGTGGCAAATAGATAAGAAATAGTATAAGAATAAAGAGAAAGTATGAAGTCTTTCCATTTACAAAATGATTTAAAGAAAGTGAATGTAGTGTTAGCCGGATTTGTAAATGATACAAAAGTAAGTGGGAATGCAGCTGTGAGAAAGATGCAAGCAGCTTACAGGGATATTGATAGGTTACGAGACTGTGCAAAAAAATGGCTAATGGAGTATAGTATGGGAAATATGAAGTTGCTCAATTTGGAAAGAAAAATGATAAAACAAATTACTATTTAAAAGAAGAAAGACTGCAGAAAGCTGAAGTTTGTGGATCTGTATATGAAATAGCAAAAACTACCACATTGGTGCAGCATGCGATTAGAAAGGCGAAAGGATTGCTGGCCTTAAAGGGTTGATGTATGGAAGTAAGAGTGTCTAATTACAAATGCACTACCAGTGAGTCCATGTGAAATATACTGTGAATAGTTTTTGTGCTCTTAGTAAAAAAATAATGCATTATTAATGAAGACAGTTTCACTTGGAGGGAATTCTGAGGAGGAAAGTTTGAACAGCTTGTCTGTATTCATTGAAGTTTAGAAGAACGAAAGGCAATGTTATGGAGATATGTAAGATTCTTAGAGCAGAGATCTGATAAGATCTCGGACCTTAAATGATAACTCTGATTCTCTTTCTACATGTGGCCTGACCTACAGAGTGCTTCTTGAATTTTCTGTTTTTACTTAAGTTTCTTAGAAAGATCGAAAGCATAAATATTTCCCTTGCGGAAGAATCTTAGACCAAAATATACAGTAACAGAATAATGGATCATTTATTTAAGACTCTTAGAAAGTTGTGAATCTTTGGCCGAGATATTTAATCCTTAAATATACTGAAATCTCAGGTAGATTTTATTCTGAAGGCAATCAAGGGCTTTGGGAAAGACCAAATTTGAGGATGAGGGAAAATGGATCCTAATCATATGGAATGGAAGAGCAGACCGAAGGGACTTGCTCTCCTTGTTCTTATTTGTTCTTGTTCTTATACTCTTGTCCTTATCTTTTCTACTGTTATGGTCAGGATTGTGATGCAAGACAACTATGCTAGAGGTGTGGAGGTTACTCTGGCAGTTAAGCAATAGTGAAGTGAATATGTTACCATAGAGTCCAAATTAAGTTGAAGTCAATAGGGATTAAATTTTTTTTTAATTTTCCAATGTTTGGACTAATTTCTGGCTCAAAAGAAGATGACTACGCCTGCCAGAAGCCAAAATTTCTCAGCTCTCAGGCCACCACTGCAGGAATACCTCAGGTCAGAATCTTGACCCCATCAGCGGACACTGCTTTAGCAGCGATATTCATTATAGCATAAAATCGGGAATGGTTCAGCTTAGTTCTATTCACACATTCTCCAAAATTGCAGCCTATACCACTTAGAGCAGATACAAACAAGAAATATTTGCAAATAAAAGTACCAGAAAATGAGTACTTCAGGCAGGAAAATACATAATTTACTGAGCTCCCTTCCTCACCCTTCCCAGCTTTATACCTACTTGGATGAGGATATTAAGTACAGCATAGTAATCTTTGCTGATGCTACAAAGCTGAGTGGCCTTGTGGACCATGAGGAGAATGCCAAGAAGCTTTAGGGAAACATAGACTGGTTAAGTAGAAGATGAACATAGCTGATGGGACAAAATAAGCAAAAATGTATGGTTGTACATTTTACTAGTGAAATAGAGAAGCAGGATTTATTTTTAATGGTGAATTTGAAATATATTAGCATATAGATCTTGATGTCATTGCTCATTGAAATTTAACGTGCAGGTACTGCAAGCAAATGTTATGTGGATTTTATTGCAAGAGGATTTGAGTGCAAGTGTAGTTACGATTACTTGATGAGATCGCATCAGGGTTATTGGGGACAAATGTGGCTTCTCTACCCAAGGAAGGATTGAGCAGACTGTGCCTGAACAGGGTAACTTAGGGATAATGTATCCCTTGGCAAGTTCTCCTAAACCAGCTTTCCAAAATAAGAGATCTATCATCCTGGATTGTGATAAGAAACCTTTCTTCATTTGGAGGAAAGCGAACCTTTGGAATTCTCTACTCAAAAGAGCTATGGAGGCTTAGTGATGAATGTATTCAAGAAAGAATTTGATGTGGTTAGTGCAGGAAAGTAGTGCTATGATTTACTGGCTGTAAAGCTGTCATGGGGGACTGAACGTTGCTTTTATTTCTTATGGTTTCATAAATTTCAAGCCAGAGTGGGATGGAATGCAGATGGGTGAAGTTACAACAATGTTCAGCAGACTGATTTTTTTTCTGAATGTATCTATCTGCATGATAGACACCCCAGACTGGAACATTATGACTGAAATTCTAAGTATACAATGCTAGAGCTGATTTTTTAACTTCAATGGCACTGTTCTATCTCACAACCACTGCAAATAACAGGAAGAGAGACTATAAGAAAATCATTATTTCCGAACTCTCCTCCAAGTTGTAAACAGTTCTGCATAATAGCATAGAGTCATGGAGTAATACATCATGGAAACAGGCCTTGCTACCCAGCTGGTCCTTGCCAACCTTAGCATTCTCCCTGCTAGTCCCACATTCAACTCATAAACCCTCAAACCCCTCCCCTCCATATATCCACCTATCAAAATGCCTCTTAATGTGTTGTAGTTGTATCTATCTTCATCACTTTGTCTAGCAGCTCATTCCAAGTACTCATTACAGTCTGTGTAAAGGAGTTACCCAGGAGGTCTCTTTTACCTCTCTCTCCACTTCTCTTGTATCTGTGCCCTCTAGTTTTAGACTTCCCTGCCATTCACTGTAATATAGTGAATAATATATCACAGTGAATATACTACATTACAGATCCTACCCTTGCTTGAATATCCAAAATGCATCACCTCACACTTATCTAAATTGAATTTTATTTGCTATTCTTCAGCCCATCTCTCTAACTGATGAAGATCTCTTTGCAATTCATTGTAATCTGCTTCACCATTGACAATATCTTCTAATGTAGTATCATCTGCAGACTTGTTAATTATGTGATGTATATTTATATTGAAATCATTTAAGTCTGTGTAAAAAACAGATTTCCCAACATTGACCCCTGGGGCACCCCATTAGTCACAGGTCTCATTGGAGAATTGACCTTCAATCATCAACCTCAGCTTTTTATCAACAAGCCAACTATAAATTCACCTCACTAACTCCCTTGAATTCCATGCAACCTAACCTTCCAGATCTGTTTTCCATTTTGGATCTTGTCAAAGGCCTTACTAAAGTCCATAAAGATAACATCCACTGCCCTACTTTTATCTTGAAAAGCTCCACAAGATTTGTCAGATATGATCTCCTGTGCAAAACTGCCATAATTTTACTGTAGCATAAACAAGAGAAAATCTGCAGATGCCGGAAATCCGAGCGAAACACACAAAATGCTGAAGAAGCTCAGCAGGTCAGGCAGCATCTATGGAAAAGAGTACAGTCGACATTCAGGGCTGGCTGAAGGGTCTCAGCCCAAAACTTCCAGATATTGTTTGGCCTGCTGAGTTCCTCCAGCACTTTGTATGTATTGCTTGACCTTTACCATAGACTTGGACAGGGATAGGTGCAGACAGAATGGGAAAATATTTAATTGGAGGAGAATTATGATGCTATTAGGCATGAATTTTGGACGGTGAGTCGCGAATAGATATACTCAGGCAAAAACATAATGGAAATGTGGAGGCTGCTTTGGGAGTACATGCATGAGGTTCTGGATAAATTTGTCCCATTGAAGCAGGGAAGAACAGTAGGATGAAGGAACCATGGTTGACAAGAGATGGGAACATCTAGACAAGGGGAAGAAAGAACCTTGCTTAAGGTTTAGGAAGCAAAGATAAGACAGGGCTCTAGGGAATCAAAAGCAAACCAGAAGGAGCTTAAGAATGAAATTAGGAAAGGTAGTCAGGGGCATAGGAAGGCCTTGGCAAGTAGAATTAAGGAAGATCCCAAGGCATTCTACATGTCTATGAGGAACAGGATAACTGGAATGATCAGGGATAGAAGTGGAAACAAATGCCTGAAGTCAGAGGAGGTAGGGGAGGTTCATAATGAATATTTTGCTTCAGCATTTACCAGTGAGACCTTGATGTTTGTAAGGAATTTGTAAAACAGGTTAACATGCTAAAACATGTTGCATGTAGAAAGAAGATATCCTGGAATTTTTGAAAAAAATTTGGATGGATAAGTCCCCAGGGTTGGACAGGATACACAGTTCCTCAGGTACTACATAAGCAAGAGAAGAGATAGCTGCGTCTTTGGTGTTGAACTTTGCATCCTCGCTGGCCATTGGAGGATTCCTTTGTTCAAGAAAGGTAATAGGGATAATCTGTGATGACCCATGATTTCAAAATGAAATTCAGTAGGCACTTGCATGAAATAAACTCTGGAGGTCTATGAGAAAAGACATGGGGAATGTCATTTAATATATAGAATTACCTCCTTCTGTGTTATAATGACTATGGTTGGTTAATTTGCTTTGCATTTTAGTTGTGTTAAGGCTTTTTCTGAGGCATCTGCTTGTTGACTCAGCTCTATTCTATCATGGAAATTGCATTGCATCATACATATTTCCCTGTCAGTGTTTCGGTGGTTCACACAACTATCCCCAAGGCAAGTATTTACAGCACAATATTTATCTGACTTGCATTACCTTCCAGGCTTTCACCCTTGCTGGATCTGATTTGAGCTCCTTTGAAGTGGCCATATGACCCACGTTTCAGTCTGAACTTTAGTTTCTTCATGTTGATTCCCTTTGCATCTTCATTGAGGCTCTCATTTTCCTCTCATAGTCGAACTCTGCTTCCAAGTTGTTTCTAGCTCTAGCTCTGTTTACCTTTCCACAAAACACACGTTATCTGCTATGGTCTTTACACCAGCAAGTCTATCAGGTCTTTGTTGACACTCCTCTGGTGTGGTGCTAATCGCAATATGAATCAAAAACCTCTCAAAGATGTGTTGATGCTGTTTAGGAACAAAATCTTATTATGAAACCAGGATTGCAAACTCCAGGACAATGAAGATTATTTATTCCACTTAGATCTGGCAGGATATCTTCAACTGTTTTCAGTGTAGAACACTTTGGATCCACAAAGGCCAAGCTTGATATCCAAGATAGGAATACCTGCTGGCATTATAATACTGTAAATGCCTCGTCCAGTTCTTCATGATTTATTTTTGTTTTTTCTTTGACAGCTGCCTTAAGAATGCACTATTGTTTAGTTACTCTCATTTGGTTCCAGACAGTAATTTTCTTTCCTGCTCCTTAAAAACACATGCAAAAATCATCTAACAGCTGCTCCCTGGTGAAAACAGAAATTGCTTCTACAATACCATCATCAGGTTCTCTGTCTATTATCAGTTTTATTAGTTCAGCTGCAGAGCTGTCAAGGTTGTTACAGTTAACTCAATACATCAAATTCTACTTTTTATTTTTTCAATTTTTAGATATTTTTAATTTCAGTTTGCATTTGTCCAGTGAGTCTATAGCCATGATTGTTTATAGTTAACACTTATCTTGTGTTTTCAAGTTTCCTTTGTTACATATTCACAGTTTGAACGGGACAGTGGGATGATGTAATGGTCTTGTACGTGGGATGATGTAATTGTCTCATGACCGTGGGATGATGTTATGTCACATAATGGCATTTTCCAAACAGTATTTAAACCAAGCCACAGTCTGTGACACAGTTCTCATTTTTATTATTGTGCAACGTTGTTGTTGTCGGTCGGAGGTGTGGAGGCTCCGCCGGTTTTGTTTGTTGCGTGTTTAGTTTTCCCTTACAGTCCAGTATTGGAGAGTGAAGGCATTACCGGAGCTATTCAAGTTCAAATGATTGGATAAAATTAATGTCGTTCAGCATCTTGGGAATGATAGACCTTTGTGACTTTGTTCAGGAATTGTGGCATGCACATTTGAGTTAAACCCCTGCAAGGTCAAGAAGGTTTGTGCAGTGACCACCCTCCAGTCAAAAGGTCAGTTCCTTTTATTTCCTCGTGATTTCTTCGAACAAGGCATCTCTGGGCTGTGGGATTGACAGATTTGTCGTTACTTCAAAGGAATCGTTGTTTCAGGGAAGTCTCTCCTTAATGACTGTATAAATCACATGGACTTTTGAATTTACCACTTTAAGTCTGTGCTTGGATGAGAGCTCGTTAAGAACAGTTTCTACATTCAACTGTTTGTTAAATATTGCAGTCTAACTGTTAACTTCTGGTTAAGTTAGTCACTTTTTTACTTTTCTAAGTTTTGAGCAGAGGTTAATAAGTCTTGGGATTTGTTTATAAACCCTGTCTCAGTTTCATATTCATCACTGCTGCATTCGTAACACCTTTCAAATGTTTAAAGGTATTTCATGAGTCAAATGTATCTTTTTTTTCAGCTTTTAATTATAGTAAGCTTTTGTGACATTGAGATTGGTCCCTGTTTCTTTACTGGTACTCTTCTGTTTGCAACTCATTTTCTCCTGCTGCAATGGAATGAAAAGTGATTGATTTTAAACAGACGTGTCATCCTTTTACTTAAACTCAGCATTTCTGCTTTGGTCATGAACCCCATTTGCCGCTTGCTTGTTTTAATATGCTGTGGTTCTTTCCAGCTGTAGAACTGTGTTGCCTGCCATTTACCCCATTTCATCTTTGAAGAGCTCTGAGCACGTGCAGAGCTTTTGCAACACATGCTCTCATTCATAAAACATTAATTCTGTATATAATTCAATCTCTTAGGTTGCTATTTACAAACAACAATTAACAGCTTCTGTTGAATTAAGTATCAAATGTCTTCTAATTCACCTGACGTCTCCTGTAAAACTTGAACCTATACACCATCCCACTTTATTGAGGAATATAGAACATCTTCCGGTATTGTAGTGGTAGGTTGGATTGTTTGGTAGAATCCTTTGTAATCAACCAAATGCAACAACACCTTTGTGTTTAACCTCATCACTTTGTTAGCCATTTACAACTCGATAAAGGCAGAACTTTTCACGTTCTATTGCTTCCACTCATTTGAACAGTTACTTGCCTCAAAGAGGAGCTACTAAGATTGCTTTCTCCAAAAGAATGTACAGCCAAGTGGAAGAAAATCCATTCTGGCATTTCCTGTCTCTCAGCTACATGTCTGCCATGTATCAGCTTAATATAGCGATCTAGTATCTGTAAACATGGCAGTTGGCACCCGTCCTTGGCAGATGAATCCAAAATCTGTCTTTTTTAATGTTCACCATACACTATTTCTCCTCTTGCAATTCTTGTATAATTTCTCAGAGGTGTGATCTGAGTAAAACCACACATTAATGTGACCTCTCTGACAACATGCTGCATTTTTCTGTAACCTCTAGATGTTTGTTCTTAAAATAAAGTATTCCTTGTCATTTTCTGTACATGCTTGGTGAGTCATTTCTGAACTCATGGACTCTGATGCCGTCACCCTCCATTTGGCAGCACCCTCTGATCTGGAAACATTTGGTGCTTACTCCTGTTTTTACCATGAGGTAGTACTGTGTGGCACTACACTTCTGACATTAACATATTAATATCGTAAATAGGAATTTGCTTTTATTCTACTTTAATCAGTCCTCATATTCTTTGCTCTTATCATTCCATTTATTAGATCTTCTCTGGCTTTATCCATTCAATTGCATCTCTTTGAAAACGCTATTAGTGTCTTTGATCACTATTGCAACTTGGAACTCAGAAATGTACACTGCAATTTATGTATTTATAATCTATTTTGGAAACTGTGATTTCCCAATCGATCTTAAGGGATGATACATCAATTTTAAACCTCCGAGTTTCTAACAGCACAAAACCTCCTCTCCACATCCCATCCTGTCATGACATTTTAGGGTTATATATGTTTATAACTAAGAATCGGGTTTATTATCACTGACATATGTACTGAAATATGTTGTTTTGCGGCAGCAGAATGGTGCAAGACCTGAAAATTACTTTAAGTTACAAAATAAATAAACAGTTCCAAAGATGAAAAACGAGGTAATGTTTGTGGGTTTATGGACTGTTTGGAAACTGGATGATGTAGGGGAAAAAGCTGTCCTTACAAAATTGAGTATGGGTCATCAGAGTTCTGTACCTCCTTCCTGGTTGTAAAAAGGTGAAGAGATCATATTCTGGATGGTGAGGGTCTGTTGTGATGGATGCTACCTTCTTGAGGCAAGCCTCTTGAAGATGTCCCTGATAGTGTGGGGGATAGTGTTTGTGATGGAACTGGCCGACCCTCTAAACGTCATCCAATTCTATGTATCTGCGCCTGCACAGCAGGCAGTGTCGCAACCATTCAGAATACTCTCATTGTACACTTGCAGAAATTTGCAAGTCTCCACTTACTCTCCTTGAGCAGATAAAAACCAACATTGTCATTCCAGATATTAATAAGCTTTCTTTAAACTGCTTCCAAAGCATTAGCATCCTTCCTTAAATAAGAAAACTAATTACATAAATAGTACTCCAGATGCGTACTCCCCAAAGCATAATTTCCAAAGCCTCACTGAAGCATAATTGAAAAATAACTTCACTGCCTTTGTATTAAATTTTGCTAGCAATAAATGATAGCATATTAGCTTTCCCAATTACTTGTTGTCCTTGTATACTAGCCTTTTGAGGATCACACTAGGTTACTCTGCATTTCAGAATTCTGCAATCTCTTTAAGTGCTGGATAATAGGGAAACAATATGTGGTCTTTTGTGGCTATATAACTTCTTCACAAGTTGCTTTCCTACTCACCTATCTACATCATCAGCAAACTTAGCAGCCGTACTTTCATCTTCCCATTCAAGCCACGTAACCTACACTCAGTGACCACTTTACAGTATTGGGTCCATCTTTACACCAGCTCATGAATGGAAATATCTAATCAGCCAATCATGTGCCATCAACTCAATGCATAAAAGCATACAGATTCCCCCCCCCCAAATGAGTTCAGCTGATTTAAAAAGGTCTAAGGATTCTGTTATGCCTAATAGTATGTCAGTTCATCAATAT